>NC_092045.1:65220711-65477273 GCF_003086295.3 Arachis hypogaea
GCTAATTTTGAGAGTGCGTCAGCTCGAGCATTCTGTTCCCGAGGTATATGTTGGATCTCATATTCTTGGAATTGCCCGAGTTGTTCCCTAGTTTTGTCTAGGTAGTTTTTCATAGCAGGATCTTTGGCTTAGTAGGTCCCTGCTATTTGTGAGGTGACAACCTGTGAATCACTAAAGATGACAAGTTTTTGGGCTCCGACTTCTTTAACCAGCTTCAAACTAGCCAATAGTGCCTCATACTCAGCCTGGTTATTGGAAGCAGAGAACTAGAACTTTAGTGAGAGTTTGATTTGGGTTCCCTGATTACTTTCTATTATCACACCTACTCCACTCCCGACTTTATTTGAGGAGCCGTCCACGTAAAGATTCCAATTTGTAGGGGTTTCCGGGGTGTCAGTGTACTCTGCAATAAAGTTAGCCAGATACTGTGATTTGATCGCTGTCTGAGCTTCATATTGGAGGTCAAATTCAGGCAACTCGACTGCCCACTGTAGGATTCTTCCCGCTAAATCTGTTTTCTGTAGAATACCTTTTATGGGCTGGTTGGTCCGAATTTTTATGGTGTGAGCCTAGAAGTATGGGCGAAGTCGTCGAGAGGTTAATATGAGAGCGTAGGCAAACTTCTCTATCTTTTGATTGTTCAGTTCGGACCCTTGTAGCGCTTTGCTGATGAAGTATATAGGTTGCTGTCTGCTTTCGTCCTCTTTGACTAATACTGAAGCTACTGCCCGGCTTCCTACTGCGAGGTATAATATGAGTATTTCTCCTTCCTGAGGTCGGGTAAGAATGGGTGGTTGTCACAGGAATCTTTTGAAATCTTGGAAAGCTAGCTCGCACTCTGGTGTCCATTCGAACTTCTTTCCCTTCCTTAGCGTAGCCTAGAATGGGAGAGATCTTATGACTGATCCAGGTAGAAATCTGGACAAAGCTGCCATCCGCCCGTTGAGTTGTTGCACTTCTTTGTCACAGGTCGGGCTTTTTATGTCGAGTATGGCCTGGCACTTGTCCGGGTTTGTTTCGATTCCTCTTTGTGTGAGCATGAATCCCAAGAATTTGCCAGCTTGTACTGCAAAGGTGTATTTCGCAGGGTTAAGTCGCATGCCATGCTTTCTTATGGTATTGAACACTTGGGCGAGGTCAGACAGTAATAATTCCTCGCTTTGTGTTTTTAGTAACATATCATCCACGTGTACCTCCATTAGTTTTCCAATGTGATTTACAAAGACTTTATTCATTAACCTTTGGTAGGTAGCTCATACATTTTTGAGTCTGAATGGCATGACGACGTAGCAGTAGTTTGCCTTGGGTGTTAAGAATGATGTCTTTTCTTGATCAGGTGGGTATATCGAAATTTGATTGTATCCTGAATAAGCGCCCATAAATGAGAGGTACTTGTATCTGGAGGAGGCGTCCACTAGAGTGTCGATACTTGGGAGTGGATAAGGATCTTTTGGGCAAGCTTTGTTGAGGTCGGTGTAATCAGTGCACATCCGCCAGTTCCCATTTGACTTTTTCACCAAGATGACATTGGCTAGCCATAGTGGGTACTTGACTTCTCTGATGAATCTTACCTCTAGTAGAGCTTTTACCTGCTCTTCCATAGCTTGGGATCTTTCTGGTCTGAGCTTTCCACACCTCTACTGTATTGGCCGAGATCCTGGATATACTGCCAACTTGTCGCACATTAGCATGGGATCTATGCCCGGCATGTCTGCGGCCTTTGATGTGAAGAGGTCGGCATTATCTTTTAAGAACTGTATGAGGGACTTTTTTACCTCCCCTTTTAGGATTGCACCAATATTGGTCATTTTATCTGGGACATCTCCGATCTAGACCTTTTCTATCTCGCCTTCAGGTTGTGGACGGAGTTCTTCCTGACCTCGAATTCCCCCGAGTTCGATGGTGTGGATTTCTTCTCCTTTGCCTCTAAGGTTTAGACTTTCATTGTAACAGCGGCGCGCTATTTTCTGGTCTCCTTTATCATAGCGATCCCTTCTGTAGTTGGGAACTTCATGCATAGATGTGGAGTCGAGACTACTGCCCCGAGCTGATTTAGCATTGTCTGACCTATTAAGGCATTGTAGGCTGAGCTTACGTCAACCATAATGTAGTATGTGTTGAGTGTCCTTGACCGGTTTCCCTTTCCAAAGGTTGTGTGTAGCGAGATGTATCTAATTGGTCGGATTGGAGTGTTTCCTAATCCGAATAAGCTGTTCGGACATGCTTTGAGCTCTTTTTCTTCCAGGACAAGTTTGTCAAAGACGGTTTTGAATAAGATGTCAGCCGAACTTCCTTGGTCTACCACTGTGCGGTGGAGGTTAGTGTTGGCCAATATGATAGTGATGACCATGGGATCGTCATGTCCCGAGATGTCGCTAGCTGCGTCCTCTTTAGTGAAAGTAATAGTAGGGAGGTCAGGTGCTTCTTCTCCTCCCTTGATGTTATATACTTCTTTGAGGTGTCTTTTGCTAGATGATTTGGAGATTCCTCCTCCCACAAATCCTCCATGTATCATGTGAACATGCCTCTCTAGGGTTCGAGGTGGTCGTTCTGTTCTGGTCGTTCTGTTCTCCCTTCTCTTACCAATTTTTCTATGACATTCTTCAAGTCGAAGCACTCGTTAGTGAGATGTCCATAAATTCGGTGGTATTCGCAGTATTCTATCCGATTTCTACCTCCTTTTTTTGCTTTTAAGTGGACGAGGTGGTGGGATCTTTTCAGTGTGGCATACTTCTCGGTATACTTCCACAAGAGACATCCAGAGAGGGGGTGTAGTTGGGGTATTTTTTAATCTTCTATCCATGCTGATCTTCTTTTTTCTTGGACTCTTTATCCTTATCTCGAGAGGAGTAGAAGGATCAGGATTCGAGGTCTCTCCTAGTCGAGAGTTTTCCTCCATGTTGATGTATTTTTCTGCTCGTTCTTGCACCCCATTCAAGGATGTAGGGTGTTTCTTTGATATGGATGACTAAAAGGTCCCTCTCGTAGGCCATTGATGAGGCCTATAACGGCTGCTTCAGTTGGCAGACTTTGTATGTCCAGACATGCTTTGTTGAATCTTTCCATGTAGTTGCGAAGATTTTCCCGATCTCCTTACTTGATCCCTAACAAACTTGGGGCGTGCTTGGCTTTGTCCTTCTGGATGGAGAATCTAGCGAGGAACTTCTAGGCTAGGTCGTCAAAACTTGCGATGGATCTGGGTGTCAAACTGTCAAACCACTTGATTGCTGTTTTTGTTAAGGTAGTTGGGAAGGCATTGCATCGAATTGCATCTGAGGCATTGGTGAGATACATTCTTCTTCTGAAATTACTGAGATGATGGCTTGGATCTGGTGTACCATCGTACGGGGTCATGTCGGGAGCTTTGAAGTCCTTTGGGACTTTGGATTTCATAATCTCTTTGGTGAATGGGCCTTGGTCTTTGCGGGGGTTATCTTCGTGATTGGATCGAGTAATCTTGGCTTTTAAATCTGCTTCAAGCTGTAATAGTTTGTCTTCCAATTCTTTACGTCGCCTAGTTTCCCGTTTGAGGTCCTTCTCGGCTTCTCGTTGATGCTCGGTCTCTTTTTAGAGTTATTTGAGATGTTCTTGTTGAGCCTGAAGTGCCTCTAGGATTTTTGCATTTGGTGGACTCTTATCTTTGTTTGATTGAGGAGTATCCTTTGGTGTGGCGTCCGTTTTTTGTACGGCGTTCTGTTCTCTAGATCAGAGTCGTGGTCGTTGTCAAGGTTGTCCGCCATAATGATGGGATGACTTCCAGGTTCCCTGGTAATGGTTCCAGTGTTCCGAGGGTTACCTAAAACTGTAGGTCGATCTCAGACGAGATCTTCTGTACTGGTCGGAACAGTTGTATCCGACTTGTTGGATTTGGAGGTGGTGCTGATCCTTTGTCACCGGAGGGTGGTGGTACTTGCAAGGGACTCCGATGCTTAAGTTAACAAGGGTATTAAGCAGGTTTTTAGTAGAATCAAAGTATAAGTTATACCGTGGTGCCCCAGTGTATTTATAATAGTGTAGAGTGACCTTTCTGGAGATAAGATAGTTATCTTATCTTATCTTTGAGTGAAGTCATCTTATCTTTAAGGGAACCGCCCTTATCCTTTTAGGCTTGGGCTGATTTTGGACTTGGGTCGTGTTCCTCTGTTTGGGCCCTTTTTGGGCTCTCCTGGTGATTTAGCCAATCTCTTTGAGAAGAGATCGGGTAGTCCTGTCCTGAGGAGGTCGGTCGACTCAGCCCAGGTCGTACATCTCGACCCAAGGCGTGAACAGTGAGTAACAAAGATGGTGGGTGATTGTCACGGGTCACCCCTTCATTTTGACTTAACTGAATTAAGTACAAGGGTATATATTGGAGAAGAAGTAAGTGTGAATTGAAAGAGAAACAATAGTACTTGCATTGATTCATGAAGAACAGCAAAGCTCTGCACCTTAATCTATGAGATGTAGAAATTCCACCGTTGGAAAATACATAAGAAAAAAAAGACTAGGCATGGCTAAACGGCCAGCCTCCCCAAATATGAAATATCACCTAAAAGTGATCAAAAGATGAAATACAATAGTAAAAAGTGTTATTTATACTAAACTAGTTACTAAGGATTACAGAAAATAAGTAACTAAGTGCAGAAATCCACTTCCGGGGCCCACTTGGTGTGTGCTTGGGATGACCATTAAGCGTTACACGTGCATAGGTCTTTGTTGGAGTTAAACGCCAGCTTGGATGCCAGTTTGGGCGTTTTACGCCAAAAATGGGTCTCTAGTGGCCGTTTTAACGTCAATTTGGGCCATCAAATCTCAGGCAAAGTATGGACTATTATATATTGCTGGAAAGCCCAAGATGTTAGGTTTCCAACCCAATTGAGAACGCGCCAAGTGGACTTTTGTAGCTCTAGAAAACGCATTTGAGTGCAGGGAGGTCAGAATCTAACAGCATTTGCAGTCCTTTCTCAGCTTCTGAATCAGATTTTTGCTCAGGTTCCTTAATTTCAGCCAGAAAATACCTGAAATTACAAAAAAACACACAAACTTGTAGTAAAGTCCAGAAATGTGATTTTCACAAAAAATCTAATAAAAAGTAACTAAAACATACTAAAAACTATATGAAAACAATGCCAAAAAGCGTATAAATTATCCGCTCATCACAACACAAAACTTAAATTGTTGAATGTCCCCAAGCAAAAAAACACAATAGGATAAAAAGAAGAGACAATACAATAAATTTCAAAATATCAATGAAGCTTAGTTTCAATTAGAGGTGCGGGACTAGTAGCTTTTTGCTTCTGAACAGTTTTGGCATCTCACTTTATCCTTTGAAGTTCAGAATGATTGGCATCCATAGGAACTCAAAATTCAGATAGTGTTATTGATTCTACTACTTTAGCATGTTGATTCTTGAACACAGCTACTTTATGAGTCTTGGCCGTGACCCTTAGCATTTTGTTTTCCAATATTACCACCGGATACATAAATGCCACGGACACATAGCTGGGTGAACCTTTTTAGATTGTGACTCAGCTTTGCTAGAGTCCCCAGTTAGAGGTACCCAGAGTTCTTAAGCACACTCTTTTGCTTTGGATCACGACTTTAATCACTCAGTCCCAAGCTTTTCACTTGAACCTACATGACACAAGCACATGGTTAGGGATAGCTTGAATTAGCCGCTTAGGCCAGGATTTTATTCCTTTGGGCCCTCCTATCCATTAATGCTCAAAGCCTTGGATCCATTTTTTACCCTTGCCTTTTAGTTTAAAGGGTTATTGGCTTTTTCTGCTTGCTTTTTCTTTTTCTTTCTTTTTCTTTATTTTTTGCCATTTTTTTTGCAAGCCTTGTGTTTTTCACTGCTTTTTCTTGCTTCAAGAATCAATTTTATGATTTTTCAGATTATCAATAACATTTCTCTTTTTTCATTATTCTTTCAAGAGCCAACAATTTTAACATTCATAAACTTCACTATAAAAAATATGCACTATTCAAGCATTCATTTAGAAAATAAAAAGTATTGCCACCACATCAAAATAATTAAACGAATTTCATGTACTTCTTGTTCTTTTGCAAATAGAAACATTTTTCATTTAAGAAAGGTGAAAGATTCATGGAACATTCATAACTTTAAGACATAGACAATAATGATCATGTAATAAAGACACAAACATAGACAAAGCATAAAGCAAAGAAAACAAAAAACAGAAAAAAAAATAACAAAGAAATTAAAGAACGGGTCCACCTTAGTGACAACGGCTAGTTCTTCCTCTTGGAGATCCTATGGAGTGCTTAAGCTCCTCAATATTTCTTCCTTGCCTTTGTTGCTCCTCCCTCATGGCTCTTTGGTCCTCTCTGATTTCATGGAGGATAATGGAGTGCTCTTGGTGCTCTATCCTCAGTTGCTCCATGTTAGAACTTAATTCTCCTAAAGAGGTGTTGAGTTGCTCCCAATAGTTGTGTAGAGGGAAATGCATCCCTTGTGGCATATCAGGGATTTCTTGATGAGGAGCTTCCTTATGCTCTTGTTGAGGTCCATGAATGGGCTCTCTTGTTTGCTCTATCCTCGTTTTAGTTATGGGCCTGTCTGCTTCAATGAGGATGTCTTCTTCTATGACAATTTCAACTGAATTGCATATGTGATAGATGAGATGAGGGAAGGCTAACCTTGCCAAAGTGGAGGGCTTGTCAGCCACCTTGTATAGTTCTAGATGTATGATCTCATGAACTTCCACTTCCTCTCCAATCATGATGCTATGGATCATGATAGCCCGATCCATAGTTACTTTGAACCGGTTGCTAGTAGGAATAATAGAGCATTGGATGAACTCTAACCATCCTCTAGCCACGGGTTTGAGGTCAGGCCTTCTCAGTTGAACCGGCTTGCCTTTGGAGTCTCTCTTCCATTGGGCTCCTTCCACACAAATGTCCATGAGGACTTGGTCTAACCTTTGATCAAAGTTAACCCATCTAGTGAAAGGATGAGGATCGCCTTTCATCATTGGCAAGTTGAATGCCAACCTCACAGTTTCCAGACTAAAATCCAAGTATTTCCCCCGAACCATTGTGAGCCAATTCTTTGGGTTAGGGTCACACTTTGATTATGGTTCTTAGTGATCTATGCATTAGCATAAAACTCTTGAACCATTAAGATGCCGACTTGTTGGATGGGGTTGGTGAGAACTTCGCAACCTCTTCTCTGAACCTCATGTCGGATCTCTGGATATTCACTCTTTTTAAGCATGAAGGGGACCTCGGAGATCACCTTTTTCTTGGCTACAACTTCATAGAAGTGGTCTTGATGGACCTTTGAGATGAATCTCTCCATCTCGCATGACTCGGAGTTGGAAGCAACTGCCTTCCCTTTCCTCTTTCTAGAGGTTTCTCTGGCCTTAGGTGCCATTAATGGTTATGGAAAAACAAAAAGCAAAGCTTTTTCCCACACCAAACGTAAAAGGTTTGCTCATCCTCGAGCAAAAGAAGAAAAAAAGCTGAAGAAGAAAAAAAAGAAGAAATGGAGGATATAGAAGGGTATGAATGGTTTGGCCAAAGGGGTTATGAAGTGTTTGTGATGTGTCAAAGTGGAAGAGTAAGGAGGGGTATTTATAGGGGAAGAGTGAGAGGGAATCCGGGTGGAAATGGGTGGGTTTGGGAGGGGAATATTTTGAATTTAAATGGTGAGGTAAGTGGAGCTTTATGATGGGTTTTTTTTTGGGGAATAGTGGATGGATGTGAGTAGTGAAGAGATTATGGGGAAGTGGGTAGGATTTGATAGGTGAATGGTGTTTGGGGAAGAGTGTGATGGAAAGGTGTGAAGAGGAGAGAGAGTGTGTTGGGGTAGGTGGGGATCCTGTGGGGTCCACAGATCCTAAGGTGTCAAGAATTTCTTATCTCTGCACCTTTCTGGTGTTTAAACGCCCTCTGTGTTAAACACCAGGCTAATGCCCCTTTCTAGCGTTTAACGCCAGCTAGACACCAGACATCCTTTTCTGGCGTTAAACGCCAGTTTTTTTTGCCAATTCTGGCATTTTAACGCCCAGAATGCTGCTAGACTAGGCGTTAAACGCCCATTCTGCTATCCTTACGGGCGTTTAAACGCCAGTAAGCCTGTCCTCCAGGGTGCGCTATTTTTGATGTTGTTTTTGATTCCACTTTAATTCTATTGCTATTTTTGTGACTCCACAAGATCATCATCCTAAAGAAAACATAAACAAACAATGGAAAATGCAATGAAAAAGTAATTAACATAGATAAATAAGACTGGGTTGCCTCTCAATAAGTGCTTCTTTAATGTCAATAGCTTGACAGTAAGCTCTTATAGAACTTCACAGATACTCAGAGCATGATTGTGGCCTCCCAACATCAAACTTAGAGTTTGAATGTGGGGGCTCTACTTGACTCTGTATGGGGAGAATTGGATGAAGCTTTTCATGCTTCTTCTCCATGTTTACGGAAGAAGATCCTTGAGCCTTAAACACAAGGTAGTCCTCATTCAATTGAAAGACTAACTCTCCTCTGTCCACATCAATCACAGCCCTTGGTGTGGCTAGGAAGGGTCTTCCAAGGATGATGGATTCATCCTCATCCTTCCCAGTGTCTAGGATTATGAAGTCAGCAGGGATGTAAAGACCTTCAACCTTCACTAAGACATCCTCTACAAGTCCATAAGCCTGTTTCATTGATTTGTTTGCCATCTCTAGTGAGATTATTGCAGCTTGTACCTCAAAGATCCCTAGTTTCTCCATTACAGAGAGTGGCATGAGGTTTATACCTGACGCCAGGTCACACAGAGCCTTCTTAAAGGTCATGGTGCCTATGGTACAAGGTATTAAGAACCTTCCGGGATCTGGTTTCTTTGGAGGTACTGTCTGCTGAACCCAGGCATTCAGTTCACTAATGAGCAATGGAGATTCATCCTCCCAAGTCTCATTACCAAATAACTTGGCATTCAGCTTCATGATTGCTCCTAGGTATCGAGTAACTTACTCTTCAACAATATCTTCATCTTCTTCAGAGGAAGAATACTCATCAGAGCTCATGAATGGTAATAGGAAGTTCAGTGGAATCTCTATGGTTTCTATATGAGCCTCAGATTCCTTTGGTTCCTCATTAGGGAACCCCTTAGTGGTTAGTGGACATCCAGCAACGTCTTCCTCACTAGAAATCACTGCCTCTTCCTCTTTTATAGGTTCGGCCATTTTGGTTATATTGATGACCTTGCACTCTCTCTTTGGATTCTCTTCTATATTGCTTGGGAGAGTACTAGGAGGAGTTTCAGTAACTCTTTTACTCAGCTGACCCACTTGTGCCTCCAAGTTTCTGATGGAAGACCTTGTTTCAGTCATAAAACTGAGAGCGGCCTTAGATAGATCAGAGACTATGGTTGCTAAGCCAGAGAGGCTCTGCTCAGAATTCTCTATCTGTTGCTGAGAAGATGATGGAAAAGGCTTGCTATTGCCAAACCTATTTCTTCTACCATTATTATTATTGAAGCCTTGTTGAGGCATCTATTGATCCTTCCATGAGAAATTTGGATGATTTCTCCATGAAGGATTATAGGTGTTTTCATAGAATTCTCCCATGTAATTCACCTCTTCCATTGTAGGATTCTCAGAGTCATAAGTTTCTCCTTCAGAGGAGGCTTCTTTAGTACTGCCGGATGCAGCTTGCAATCCAGTCAAGTTCTGAGAAATCATATTGACTTGCTGAGTCAATATTTTGTTCTGAGCCAATATGACATTCAGAGTATCAATCTCAAAAACTTCCTTCTTCTGAGTAATCCCATTACTCACAGGATTTCTTTCAGAAGTGTACATGAACTGATTATTTGCAACCACCTCAATAACTTCCTGAGCTTTAGCAAGGGCTCTCTTCAGATGAAGAGATCCACCAGAAGAGTGGTCTAATGACATTTTGGATAATTCAGACAGACCATCATAGAATATATCCAAGATGCTCCATTCTGAAAGCATGTCAGAAGGACACCTTCTGATCAATTGCTTGTATCTTTCCCAAGCTTCATAGAGGGATTCACCTTCTTTCTGTCTGAAGGTTTAGACGTCCACTCTAAGCTTGCTTAGCTTTTGAGGTGGAAAGAACTTGGCCAAGGAAGTAGTGACCAACTTATCCCTAGAGTTCAGGCTTTCTCTAGGTTGTGAGTCTAACCATATTCTAGTTCTGTCTCTTACAGCAAAGGGGAAAAGCATAAGTCTGTAGACCTCGGGATCGACTCCATTAGTCTTAACAGTATCACAGATCTGCAAGAATTTAGCTAAGAACTGATGAGGATCTTCCAATGGAAGTCTATGAAATTTACAATTCTGCTGCATTAGAGAAACTAATTGACGCCTAAGCTCAAAGTTGTTTGCTCCAATGGCAGAAATTGAGATGCTTCTTCCATAGAAGTTGGAAGTTGATGCAGTATAGTCACCAAGCATCTTCCTCACATCTCTAGCATTGTTGTTGGGTTCGGTTGCCATGTCTGCTTCTTTTTTGAGATTTTTTGTAAGGTCCTCTCTTGAGAGCGGATAATTTATACGCTTTTTGGCATTGTTTTTAGGTAGGTTTTAGTAAGTTCAAGCTACTTTTAGGGATTTTTTCATTAGTTTTTATGTTAAATTCACATTTCTGGACTTTACTATGAGTTTGTGTGTTTTTCTGTAATTTCAGGTAAATTCTGGCTGAAATTGAGGGACTTGAGCAAAACTCTGAAAAAGGCTGACAAAAGGACTGCTGATGTTGTTGGAATCTGACCTCCCTGCACTCGAAATGGATTTTTTGGAGCTACAGAACTCCAATTGGCGCGCTCTCAACGGCGTTGGAAAGTAGACATCCCGAGCTTTCCAGAAATATATAATAGTCCATACTTTATTCGGAAATTGACGACGTAACTTGGCGTTGAACGCCAAGTACATGCTACTGTCTAGAGTTAAACGCCAGAAACACGTCATCATCCGGAGTTGAACGCCCAAAACACGTTATAACTTGGCGTTCAACTCCAATAAACGCCTCAGCTCGTGGATAGATCAAGCTCAGCCCAAACATACACCAAGTGGGCCCCGGAAGTGGATTTATGCATCAATTACTTACTCATGTAAACCCTAGTAGCTAGTTTAGTATAAATAAGACTTTTTACTAGTGTATTAGTCATCTTTTGATCACTTTAGATCTGAGGAAGATCTCTGGACGCCTAGTCCTTAGACCATGGGGGCTGGCCATTTGGCCATGCCTGAACCTTTCACTTATGTATTTTCAACGGTGGAGTTTCTGCACACCATAGATTAAGGGTGTGGAGCTCTGCTGTACCTCAAGCTTCAATACAATTACTATTACTTTTTATTCAATTCTCTTTTATTCTTATTCCAAGATATACGTTGCACAACACTTTGATGAATGTGATGATCCGTGACACTCATCATCATTCTCACCTATGAACGCGCGTGATTGACAACCACTTCCGTTCTACCTTAGGCCGGGCGCATATCTCTTAGATTCCCCAACAAAATCTTCGTGGTATAAGCTAGATAGATGGCAGCATTCATGAGGATCCAGAAAGGCTAACCTTGTCTGTGGTATTCCGCGAAGGATCCTGGGAATCCGGAAAGTCTAACCTTGTCTGTGGTATTCCGAGTAGGATTCCGGTATTGAATGACTGTGACGAGCTTCAAACTCCTGAAGGCTGGGCGTGATGACAAACGCAAAAGAATTAATGCATTCTACTCCAACCTGATTGAGAACTGACAGATGATTAGCCGTGTTGTGACAGAGCATTTGGACCATTTTCACTGAGAGGATGGGATGTAGCCATTGTCAAGGGTGATGCCTCCAAACGATTAGCCGTGCAGTGACAGCGCATAGGACCATTTTCCCGAGAGGATTAAAAGTAGCCATTGATGATGGTGATGCCCTACATACAGCTTGCCATGGAAAGGAGTAAGAAGGATTGGATGAATGTAATAAAAAAGTAGAGATACGAGAGGAGCACAGCATCTCCATACACCTATCTGAAATTCCCACTATTGATTTACGTAAGTATTTCTATCTTATTTTATTTTCTTTTTATTATTAATTTTCGAACTCATCATAAACTATTTAATCTGTCTAACTGAGATTTACAAGGTGACCATAGCTTGCTTCATACCAACAATCTCTGTGGGATCAACCCTTACTCACGTAAGGTATTACTTGGATGACCCAGTACACTTGCTGGTTAAGTTGAACAGAGTTGTGAGCTTCTCTAACAGTGCCTGGAACTCTTGTATCACAATTTCGTCCACCAAACGCCTAGAATGATAGCCATTCTGGCGTTTAACGCCCATCTGGTAGCCATTTTAGGGGGTTTAACTCCCAGCTAGGTACCCTGGCTGGCGTTAAACGCCAGAAATCCCTTGTTACTGTGTATTTTTTTAAACACCCAGGATACTGCTGTTTCTGGCGTTAAACACCCATAATGCTGCCCATTCTGGCATTTAATGCCAATAATGATACCTTTACTAGCGTTAAATGCCCATAATGATAGCCATTCTGGCGTTTAACACCCAAAGTGCCTCTTTACTAGCATTTTCTTTTTCTCTGTGATTCTTCTGCTTTATGTTTTGAACCTTCATTTCTCTGTATTATTTACTGAAAAGATATATATATATATATATATATATATATATTGACTTTTGAATTTTTAATGAGGAGAGAGAAAAATAACAAAAGGAAACAAAACATAAAAATTTAACATCAAAACAAATAATGCATGCAAGAACACTTTGAATGTCAAGATGAACACCGAGAACACTTTGAAGATCATGATGAACATCAAAAGCATATTTTTGAAAATTTTTAAGAAAAGAATGACATGCAAGACACCAAACTTAAAAACGTTTGTACTAGGGACACTAACAATTCGAAAATGCACAAGAAAAACAAGAAAAGACATAAAACAAGAAAAATTAAAGATCAAACAAGGAAAATCATCAAGAACAACTTGAGGATCAAAGAAGAACACAATGCATGAATTTTCAAAAATCCAAGAAAAATTAAAAACATGCAGTTGACACCAAACTTAAAATTTAACACTAGACTCAAACAAGAAACACAAAAAATTTTTTGGTTTTATGATTTTATTAATTTTTTTTCTTTTTGAAAACTTTTTGAAAAGAAATAAAGGTTGAAACAAGAAAGAAGGTTACCTAGGGACGCGGACGCGCACCTTGCGTGTCCGTGCCGATTCAAAAAAATCACTAACCCTAGGGACGGGATGAGCATCGCGCATTCGCACACCATACCCCCACTCCACTCTTGATGAGCGGATAATTTATACGCTTTTTGGCATTGTTTTAGTATGTTTTTAGTATATTTAAGTTAGTTTTTATTATATTTTTATTAGTTTTTAGTTAAAATTCACTTTTCTGGGCTTTACTATGAGTTTGTGTGTTTTTCTGTTATTTTAGGTATTTTCTGGCTGAAATTGAAGGACCTGAGCAAAAATCTAATTCAGAGGCTGAAAAGGACTGTAGATGCTGTTGGATTTTGACCTTCCTGCACTCGAAGTGGACTTTCTGGAGCTACAGAAGCCAAATTGGCGCACTCTCAACTGCGTTGGAAAGTAGACATCTTAGGCTTTCCAACAATGTATAATAGTTCATACTTTGCCTGAGATTTGATGGCCCAAATAGGCTTTCCAAATCAGCTCAAGAATTCTGGCGTAAAATGCCGGAACTGCCACAAGAATGGGAGTTAAACGCCCAAACTGGCACAAAAGCTGGCGTTTAACTCGAAGAAAAGTCTCTACATGAAAATGCTTCAATGCTCAGCCCAAGCACACACCAAGTGGGCCCAAAAGTGGATTTTTATGTCATTTACTCATCTTTGTAAACCCTAAGCTACTAGTTCTCTACAAATAGGACCTTTTCCTATTGTATTTTCATCTTTTGATCACTTTAGATCTCTAGATCATCTTTGGATGTCTAGTTCTTAGATTATGGGAGGCTGGCCATTCGGCCATGCCTAGACCTTGTTCTTATGTATTTTCAACGGTGGAGTTTCTACACACCATAGATTAAGGTGTGGAGCTCTGCTGTATCTCGAGTATTAATGCAATTGCTATTGTTCTTCTATTCAATTCAGCTTATTCTTGTTCTAAGATATCACTTGTTCCTCAACTTGATGAATGTGATGATCCGTGACACTCATCATCATTCTCACCTATGAACGTGTGCCTGACAACCACCTCCGTTCTACCTTAGATTGAGTGGATATCTCTTGGATTTCTTAACCGGAATCTTCGTGGTATAAGCTAGAATTGATGGCGGCATTCAAGAGAATCCAGAAGGTCTAAACCTTGTCTGTGGTATTCTGAGTAGGATTCAAGGATTGAATGACTGTGACGAGCTTCAAACTCGCGATTGTGGGGCGTTAGTGACAGACGCAAAAGAATCACTGGATTCTATTCCGACATGATCGAGAACCGACAGCTGAATAGCCGTGCTGTGACAGAGCGCGGTGAACATTTTCACTGAGAGGATAGGATTGTAGCCATTGACAATGGTAATGCCCAATATACAACTTGCCATGGAAAGGAGTAAGAAGGATTGGATGAAGACAGTAGTAAAGCATAGAGACGAAAGGGACAAAGCATCTCCACACGCTTATCTGAAATTCTCACCAATGAATTACATAAGTATCTCTATCCTTATTTTATGTTTTATGTTATCCTCCATAACCATTTGTGTTCGCCTCACTGAGATTTACAAGATGACCATAGCTTGCTTCATACCAACAATCTCCGTGGGATTGACCCTTACTCGCGTAAGGTTTATTACTTGGACGACCCAGTGCACTTGCTGGTTAGTTGTGCGACGTTGTTATAAAGAGTTGAGATTGCAATAGTGCGTACCATGTTGATGGCGCCATTGATGATCAGAATTTCGTGCACCAAGTTTTTGGCACCGTTGCTGGGGATTGTTTGAGTTTGGACAACTAACGATTCATCTTGTTGCTTAGATTAGGTATTTTTCAGAATTTTTAAGAATGAATTCTAGTGTTTCAAGGTGATGTTCTTATCATCAACAAAGCTGATTGATCTTCATCAATTTAGCTCTTGAATGTAATGTCATGCTGAAGCTTGGTGATGAGCGGATATTTTATACGCTTTTTGGGAGTAATTTCATGTAGATTTTAGCATGTCTCAGTTAGTTTTAGTAGAATAATATTAGTTTTTAGGCAAAAATCATATTTCTGGACTTTACTATGAGTGTGTGTATTTTTCTGTGATTTCAGGTATTTTCTGGCTGAAATTAAGGGAGTTGAGCAAAAATCTGACTTAGGCTGAAAAAGGACTACTGATGCTGTTGGATCCTGACCTCCCTGCACTCGGAATGGATTCTCTGGAGCTACAGGAGTCCAATTGGCGCGCTCTCAACGGCGTTGGAAAGTAGACATCTAGGGCTTTCCAGCAATATATAATAGTCCACACTTTGCGCGAAGATAGACAACGTAACTTGGCGTTAAACGCCAAGTTCATGCTGCTGTCTGGAGTTAAACGCCAGAAAAACGTCATGATCCGGAGTTGAACGCCCAAAACACGTCATAACCTGGAGTTTAACGCCAAGAAAGGCCTCTACTCGTGGATAGCTTTAGTCTCAGCCCCAGTACACACCAAGTGGGCCCCAGAAATGGATTTCTGCACCAATTACCTTAGTTTACTCATTTTCTGTGCACCTAGGTTACTAGTTTACTATTTAAACAACTTTTAGAGACTTATCTTGTACCTCATGACATTTTCAGATCTGAATTTTATACACTTTGATGGCATGAGTCTCTAAACTCCATTGTTGGGGGTGAGGAGCTCTGCAGCGTCTCGATGAATTAATGCAATTGTTTCTATTTCACTCAAACGTGTGTATGGTCCGATCTAAGATGTTTATTCGCGCTTAACTGTGAAAGAGGTGATGATCCGTGACACTCATCACCTCCCTCAATCTATGAACGTGTGTCTGACAAACACCTCCGTTCTACATCAGACTGAATGAACTTCTCTTAGATTCCCCAACAGAATCTTTGTGGTATAAGCCGGGTTGATGGCGGCATTCATGAGAATCCGGAAAGTCTAAACCTTGTCTGTGGTATTCCGATTAGGATTCTGGGATTGAATGACTGTGACGAGCTTCAAACTCCTGAAGGCTGGGCGTTAGTGACAGACGCAAAAGAATCAATGGGTTCTATTCCAACCTGATTGAGAACCGACAGATGATTAGCCGTGCTGTGACAGAGCATAGGAACGTTTTCACTGAGAGGATGGGAAGTAGCCACTGACAATGGTGACGCCCTACATGCAGCTTGCCGTAGACGTGCTTCACAAACAATTGAGTTAAATATTACATTGCAGGAATTCAGAGGACAAAGCATCTCCAAAACTCCAACATATATCTCATTACTGCATAACAAGTAACGCTATTATTCTCTCTTATTTTTCTTACGATTTTAAATACTTTGACTTCTTAAAATTAAATCCAAATAACCTTATTGACCTCCTGACTAAGATTAATAAAATAAACATTGATTGCTTCAAACCAATAATCTCCGTGGGATCGACCCTTACTCACGTAAGGTATTACTTGGACGACCCAGTGCACTTGCTGGTTAGTTGTGCGAATCACAAATTCGTGCACCACTTGGCTAGCCAAGTCTAATACCTTTAGACTAAAGCTTTAGAGTAACATTGCATGATTCCTAGAATTCTTATTAAAAATTTTGAATCTCTTTATTTTCTTCTCCATATAATTTTTGAAAAAATCAAAAAAATTACAAAATCATAAAAACCAAAAATATTTCTTGTTTGAGTCTAGTGTCTCATTTTAAGTTTGGTGTCAATTGCATGTTTTTGTTCTTCTTGCATTTATCATGTGTCTTCATTGATCTTCAAGTTGTTCTTGATGATTTACTTGCTCTGATCTTTAAATTCTCTTGTTTTGTGTGTTTTGTTGTTTCTTATATGCATTCTCAATTTTTTAGTGTCAGTAGTATACAAACTTCTAAGTTTGGTGTCTTGCATGCATTGTTTATTTGATTTTAGTTGCATTTTGATTATTCCTCATCACTAAAAATCCAAAAAAATTTTAATTTGTGTCTTTTCAAGTCAATAATGCAGAGAATTGAAGATTCAGAACATAAAGCAGAGGGATTACACAGAAAAAGCTGGGCGTTCAAAACGCCCAGTGAGGAAGGAAAACTGGCATTTAAACGCCAGCCAGGGTGCCTGGCTGGGCGTTTAACGCCCAAAAGGGTAGCATTTTGGGCGTTAAACGCCGGAATGGATACCATTCTGGGCGTTTAACGTCAGGATGGCACAAGAGGGAAGATTTTGTTTTTAATTCAAATTTTTTTCAAGTTTCCATAATTTTTCAAAATCAAATCTTTTTCAAATCATATCTTTTCAATCATATATTTTCAAAATCAATTTCTTTCCATTTTCAAAAATACTTGCTAACAATTAATGATTTGATTCAATATTTCAAGTATGTTGCCTTTTCTGTTGAGAAAGGTTTAATGTTTGAATCATATCTTTTCTTGTTAGCCAAGTCATTAATTTTAAAAATCAAATCTTTTTTTAAATTGTTTTTCAATTATATCTTTTTAAAACCATAACTTTTCAATCATATCTTTTTAATTACATCTTCTTCAAAATAATTTTCAAATCATATCTTTTTGATTTCTAATTTCAAAATCTTTTTCAAAAATCACTTTATTTCTTTCCCAATCATATTTTTCGAAAATCATTCTTCAATTTTTCAAAATATTTTTAAAATCTTTTTAATTTATTTCCGAAAATTTCTTCCCTTCTTCTCACATCCTTCTATCTATGGACTAACACTCCTCCTCAATGCACAATTCGAACTCTATCTTTCTAAGTTCGAATTCTTCTACCTCTTCCTTCTATTTTTCTTTTCCTCTGACACCTCAAGGAATTTCTATACTGTGACATAGAAGATTCCATATTTTCTTGTTCTCTTCTCTTTCATATGAGCAGGAGCAAAGACAAAAGCATTCTTGTTGAGGCTGACCCTGAACCTGAAAGGACCTTGAAGCGAAAGCTAAGAGAAGCTAAAGCACTACTCTCTGTAGAGGACCTAATAGAAATCTTCAAACAAGAAGAAGACATGGTAGTCGAAAACAACAACAATGCCAACAATGCAAGGAAGGTGCTGGGTGACTTTACTGCACCTACTCCCGACTTCTATGGGAGAAGCATCTCTATCCCTGCCATTGGAGCAAACAACTTTGAGCTTAAGCCTCAATTAGTTTCTCTAATGCAACAGAATTGCAAGTTCCATGGACTTCCATTGGAAGATCCTCATCAGTTTTTAGCTGAATTCTTGCAAATCTGTGACACTGTCAAGACCAATGGGGTTGACCCTGAGGTCTACAGACTTATGCTATTCCCTTTTGCTGTAAGAGACAAAGCTAGGATATGGTTGGATTTACAACCTAAAGAAAGCCTGAACTCTTGGGAAAAGCTAGTCAATGCCTTCTTGGCAAAGTTTTTTCCACCTCAAAAATTGAGTAAGCTTAGAGTGGAAGTCCAAACCTTCAAATAGAAGGAAGGTGAATCCCTCTATGAAGCTTGGGAAAGATACAATTGATCAGAAAGTCTTCTTCTGACATGCTTTCTGAGTGGAGCATCATAGGTATCTTCTATGATGGCCTGTCTGAACTGTCCAAGATGTCATTGGATAGCTCTGCTGGAGGATCTTTTCTTCTGAAGAAGACGCCTGCAGATGCTCAAGAACTCATTGAAATGGTTACAAAAAACCAATTCATGTACACTTCTGAAAGGAATCCTATGAACAATGGGACGAATCAGAAGAAAGGAGTTCTTGAGATTGATACTCTGAATGCCATACTGGCTCAGAACAAAATATTGACTCAGCAAGTCAATATGATTTGTCAAAGTCTGTCTAGAATGCAAGCTGCACCAGGCAGTACTAAGGACGCTTCATCTGAAGAAGAAGCTTATGATCCTGAGAACCCTTCAATGGAAGAGGTGAATTACATGGGAGAACCCTATGGAAACACCTATAATCCTTCATGGAGAAATCACCCAAATCTCTCATGGAAGGATCAACAGAGACCTCAACAAGGTTTCAACAACAATAATGGTGGAAGAAACAGGTTTAGCAATGGCAAGCCTTTTCCATCATCGTCTCAGCAACAGACAGAGAATGCTAAGCAGATCCACTCTGACTTAGCAACCATGGTCTCTGATCTAATTAAAACCACTCAAAGTTTCATGACTGAAACAAGGTCCTCCATTAGAAACTTGGAGGCACAAGTGGGTTAGCTGAGTAAGAAAGTTACTGAACTCCCTCCTAGTACTCTTCCAAGCAATACAGAAGAGAATCCAAAAGGAGAGTGCAAGGCCATCAACATGGCCGAATTTGGAGAGGAGGAAGAGGCAGTGATCACCACTGTGGAAGACCTCAATGGATGTCCACTGGCCTCCAATGAGTTCCCTAATGAGGAACCATGGGAATCTGAGTCTCACACTGAGACCATAGAGATTCCATTGGATTTACTTCTGCCATTCATAAGCTCTGATGAGGATTCTTCCTCTGAAGAGGATGAAGATGTCACTGAAGAGCAAGTTTCTAAGTACCTTGGAGCAATCATGAAGCTAAATGACAAGTTATTTGGTAATTAGACTTGGGAGGATAAACCCCCTTTGCTCACCAAAGAACTGGCTGACTTGTCTAGGCAAAAACTACCTCAAAAGAGATAGGACCCTGGGAAGTTCTCAATACCTTGTACAATAGGCACCATGACCTTCAAGAAGGCTCTGTGTGACCTAGGGTCAAGCATAAACCTCATGCCTCTCTCTGTAATGGAGAAGCTAGGGATCTTTGTGGTACAAGCTGCAAGAATCTCACTAAAGATGGCAGACAATTCAAGAAAACAAGCTTATGGACTTATAGAGGATGTTCTGGTAAAAGTTGAAGACCATTACATCCCTGCTGATTTCATAGTCCTAGAGACTGGGAAGTGCATGGATGAATCCATCATCCTTGGCAGACCCTTCCTAGCCACAGCAAAGGCTGTAATTGATGTTGACAGAGGAGAATTGATCATTCAAGTGAATGAAGAATCCCTTGTGTTTAAGGCTCAAGGATATCCCTCTGTAACCATGGAGAGGAAGTATGAAGAGCTTCTCTCAAAACAGAGTCAAACAGAGCCCCCACAGCCAAACTCTAAGTTTGGTGTTGGGAGGCCACAACCAAATTCTAAGTTTGGTGTTGAACCCCCACATTCAAACTCTAAGTTTGGTGTTGGGAGAATCCAACATTGCTCTGAGTATCTGTGAGGCTCCATGAGGGCCCACTGTCAAGCTACTAACATTAAAGAAGCGCTTGTTGGGAGGCAACCCAATGTTATATTTATCTATTTTCCTTTGTTATTTTATGTTTTCTACAGGTTGATGATCATGGGAAGTCACAAAATCAATTGAAAAAGCAAAAATAGAATGAAAAATAGAAAGAAAAATAGCACACCCCTGGAGGAAAACTTGCTAGCGTTTAAACGCCAGTAAGGGCAGCAAATGGGCGTTTAACGCCCAGTCTGGCACCATTCTGGGCGTTTAACGCTAGAAAGAGGCACCAGACTGGTGTTAAACGCCAGGAAGGGGCAAGAAGGTGGCGTTAAATGCCAGAAATGGGCATCAGCCCGGCGTTTAATGCCAGAATTGGCAGAAGGAGCATTTTTGCTCGCCACTTGGTGCAGGGATGAATTTTCCTTGACACCTCAGGATCCTCACCTACCCCACCACTCTCTCTCTTCTTCACCCATTCACCAATCACCTCAACACCTCTTCCCCAAAAAACCCCTCACCTATCAAATCCCACTATTCTCTTCACTACTCACATCCATCCTTCATAAAACCCCACCTACCTCACCATTCAAATTCAAACCACTTTCCCTCCCAAACGCACCCATAATGGCCGAACCATATAAACCCATCTTCACTCCTTCATTTTCACACAACGTAAACACTACTTCTCCCTCTTGGCCAAACCACAAAGCCACCTCCATCTCCTCTATTTCTTCTTCTTCTACTCTCTTCTTTCCTCTTTTGCTCGAGGACGAGCAAAGCTTCTAAGTTTGGTGTGGTAAAAGCTAGAGTTTTTTGTTTTTCCATAACCATTTATGGCATCTAAGGCCGGAGAAACCTCTAGAAAGAGGAAAGGGAAGGCAAAAGCTTCCACCTCTGAGTCATGGAAAATGGAGAGATTCATCTCAAGGGTGCATCAAGACCACTTCTATGAAGTTGTGGCCAAGAAGAAAGTGATCCCCGAGGTCCCTTTTCAAACTCAAAAAAGGTCAACTTTAATCAAAGGTTGGACCAAGTCCTCATGAATATCTATGTGGAAGGAACTCAATACAAACAGGAGATCCCACTCATAGACATGAGTGATGAGCGGATAATTTATACGCTTTTTGGCATTGTTTTTAGGTAGTTTTTAGTAAGTTCAAGCTACTTTTAGGGATGTTTTCATTAGTTTTTATGTTAAATTCACATTTCTGGACTTTACTATGAGTTTGTGTGTTTTCCTGTGATTTTAGGTAATTTCTGGCTGAAATTGAGGGACTTGAGCAAAACTCTGAAAAAGACTGACAAAAGGACTGCTGATGCTGTTGGAATCTGACCTCCCTGCACTCGAAATGGATTTTCTGGAGCTACAGAACTCCAATTGGCGCGCTCTCAACGGCGTTGGAAAGTAGACATCCATAGCTTTCCAGCAATATATAATAGTCCATATTTTATTCGAAAATTGACGACGTAAAGTGGCGTTAAACGCCAAGTACATGCTGCTGTCTGGAGTTAAACGCCAGAAATACGTCACAAACCGGAGATGAACGCCCAAAACACGTCATAACTCGGCGTTCAACTCCAATAAACGCCTCAGCTTGTGGATAGATCAAGCTCAGCCCAAACAAACACCAAGTGGGCCCCAGAAGTGGATTTATGCATCAATTACTTACTCATGTAAACCCTAGTAGCTAGTTTATTATAAATAGGACTTTTTACTAGTGTATTAGACATCTCTGGACGCCTAGTCCTTAGACCATGGGGGCTGGCCATTCGGCCATGCCTGAACCTTTTACTTATGTATTTTCAACGGTGGAGTTTCTACACACCATAGATTAAGGGTGTGGAGCTCTGCTGTACCTCAAGTTTCAATACAATTACTATCACTTTCTATTCAATTCTCTTTTATTCTTATTCCAAGATATACATTGCACAACACTTTGATGAATGTGATGATCCGTGACACTCATCATCATTCTCACCTATGAACGTGTGTGATTGACAACCACTTCCGTTCTACTTTAGGCCGGGCGCATATCTCTTAGATTCCCCAACAGAATCTTCGTGGTATAAGCTAGATAGATGGCGGCATTCATGGGGATCCGGAAAGTTTAACATTGTCAGTGGTATTCTGAGTAGGATCCTGGGAATCTGGAAAGTCTAACCTTGTCTGTGGTATTCCGAGTAGGATTCCGGTATTGAATGACTGTGACGAGCTTCAAACTCCTGAAGGCTGGGCGTGATGACAAACGCAAAAGAATCAATGGATTTTACTCCAACCTGATTGAGAATCGACAGATGATTAGCCGTGCTGTGACAGAGCATTTGGACCATTTTCACTGAGAGGATGGGATGTAGCCATTGTCAAGGGTGATGCCTCCAGACGATTAGCCGTGCAGTAACAGCGCATAGGACCATTTTCCCGAGAGGATTAAAAGTAGCCATTGATGATGGTGATGCCCTACATACAGCTTGCCATGGAAAGGAGTAAGAAGGATTGGATGAATGTAATAAAAAAGTAAAGATACGAGAGGAGCACAGCATCTCCATACGCCTATCTGAAATTCCCACTATTGATTTACATAAGTATTTCTATCCCTTTATTTTATTTATCTTTTAATTATCTAATCCAATTATATTTGACCCTATGAATCCACTTAACTGAGATTTACAAGGTGACCATAGCTTGCTTCATACCAACAATCTCTGTGGGATCGACCCTTACTCACGTAAGGTATTACTTGGATGACCCAGTACACTTGCTGGTTAGTTGAACGGAGTTGTGAGCTTCTCTAACGGTGCCTAGAACTCTTTTATCACAATTTCGTCCACCAAGTTTTTGGGGCCGTTGCCGGGGATTGTTCGAGTATGGACAACTGACGGTTCATCTTGTTGCTCAGATTAGGTAATTTTCTTTTCAAAAATCTTTTTCAAAATTTCCTTTTCTTTTTCATTTTTTCCAAAAATATTTTCGAAAAACAAAATTAATAAAAATCGAAAAAAATCATAAAATTATAAAAATCAAAATACTTTGTGTTTCTTGTTTGAGTCTTGTGTCATGTTTTAAGTTTGGTGTCAATTGCATGCTTTAAAATTTTTTCTTGCATTTTTCGAAAATTCATGCATTCATGGTGTTCTTCATGATCTTCAAGTTGTTCTTGATAAGTCCTCTTGTTTGATCTTGATATTTTCTTGTTTTGTGTTGTTTGTTGTTTTTCATGTGCATTTTTCGTTTGTTAGAGTCCATGCATTAAAGATTTCTAAGTTTGGTGTCTTGCATGTTTTCTTTGCATCAAAAATTTTTCAAAATTATGTTCTTGATGTTCATCATGATCTTCAAAGTGTTCTTGGTGTTCATCTTGACATTCATAGTGTTCTTGCATGCATCTTGTGTTTTGATCCAAAATTTTCATGTTTTGGGTCATGTTTGTGTTTTTCTCTCTCATAATTAAAAATTTCAAAAATAAAAAAAATATCCTCTCCTTATTTCTCTCCAAATTTTCAAAAATTTGAGTTGACTTAGTCAAAAATTTTCAAAATTAGTTGTTTCTTACAAGTCAAGTCAAATTTTCAATTTTAAAAATCTTATCTTTTCAAAATCTTTTTCAAAAATTATATCTTTTTCATTTTTTATTTTTATTTTTCGAAAATTTCAAAAATCTTTTTCAAAATATTTTCAAAATCTTTTTCTTATCTTTATATCAAATTTTCGAAAATTAGCTAACAATTAATGTGATTGGTTCAAAAATTTGAAGTTTGTTACTTTCTTGTTAAGAAAGGTTCAATCTTTAAGTTCTAGAATCTTATCTTGAAGTTTCTTGTTAGTGAAGTAAGTAATTTCAAATTTTTAAATTAAATCTTTTTATCTCTTATCTTATCTTTTTCAAAAATTTTATCTTTTTCAAAATTTGATTTCAAAATATCTTATCTAACCTCTTATCTTCTTATCTTTTCAAATTTGATTTTAATATCTTTTTCAACTAACTCTTTGACTTTTTGTTTGTTTCTTATCTTTTTCAAAACCACCTAACTACTTTTCCCTCTCTAATTTTCGAAAATATCTCATCTCTTTTTCAAAAATTCTTTTTGTTTTAAATTTTAATTTTAATCTTATCTTATTTCTAATTTTCGAAAATTACTAACTTTTTTTTTTAAATTATTTTCGAATTTTCTATCTCTTCTCTCTTATTCTATTTAATTATTTATTTACTAACACTTCTCTTCACCTCTTTTCATCTAAAAATCCGAACATAATCTATCCCTTGTGTTTGGATTCTTCACTCTTTCTTCTTCTACTAACATAAAGGAATCTCTATACTGTAACATAGAGGATTCCTCTTTCTTTTCTTGTTTTCTTCTCTTTCATATGAGCAGGAACAAGGATAAAGGCACTCTTATTGAAATTGATCCAGAACCTAAAAGGACTCTGAAGAGAAAATTAAGAGAAGCTAAGTTACAACAATCTAACGGTAACCTTTCAGAAACATTAGAACAAGAGAAGGAGATGGCAGCCGAAAATAATAATAATGCAAGGAGAATGCTTGGTGACTTCACAAAGTCAACGTCCAAATTTGATGGAAGAAGCATCTCCATTCCTGCCATTGGAGCCAATAATTTTGAGCTGAAACCTCAGCTAGTTGCCTTAATGCAACAAAACTGCAAGTTTTATGGATTTCCATCTGAAGATCCTTATCAGTTTTTAACTGAGTTCTTGCAGATCTGTGAGACTGTAAAGATGAATGGAGTTGATCCTGAAGTCTACAGACTCATGCTTTTCCCTTTTGCTGTAAGAGACAGAGCTAGAATATGGTTGGATTCACAACCCAAGGATAGCCTGGACTCCTGGGATAAGCTGGTCACTGCCTTCTTGGATAAATTCTTTCCTCCTCAAAAGCTGAGCAAGCTGAGAGTGGATGTTCAGACCTTCAAGCAAAAAGATGGTGAATCCCTCTATGAAGCTTGGGAAAGATACAAGCAGCTGACCAAAAGGTGTCCATCTGACATGTTTTCAGAATGGACCATATTAGATATATTCTATTATGGTCTATCTGAATTTTCGAAAATGTCATTGGACCATTCTGCAGGTGGATCTATTCACCTAAAGAAAACGCCTAAAGAGGCTCAAGAACTCATTGACATGGTTGCAAATAACCAATTCATGTACACTTCTGAGAGGAATTCCGTGAATAATGGGACGCCTCAGAGGAAGGGAGTTCTTGAAATTGATGCTCTGAATGCCATATTGGCTCAGAACAAAGTGTTGACTCAGCAAGTCAACATGATCTCTCAAAGTCTGAATGGATGGCAAAATGCATCCAACAGTACTAAAGAGGCAGCTTCTGAAGAAGCTTATGATCCTAAGAACCCTACAATGGCAGAGGTCAATTACATGGGTGAACCTTATGGAAACATCTATAATTCATCATGGAAAAATCATCCAAATTTCTCATGGAAGGATCAACAAAAGCTTCAACAAGGCTTTAACAATGGTGCACGCAATAGGCTGAGCAATAGCAAGCCTTTTCCATTATCCTCTCAGCAACAGACAGAGAATTATGAACAAAACACTTCTAATTTAGCCAATCTAGTCTCTGATCTGTCAAAGGCCACTTTCAGTTTCATGAGTGAAACAAGATCCTCCATCAGAAATCTGGAGGCACAAGTGAGCCAGCTGAGTAAGAAAGTCATTGAAACTCCTCCTAGTATTCTCCCAAGAAATACAGAAGAGAATCTAAAAGGAGAGTGCAAGGCCATTCATGTGATCAATGTGGCCGAATGCACAAGGGAGGAGGAGGACGAAAATCCTAGTGAGGAAAACCTCCTGGGACGTCCTTCAAGCAAGAAGGAGTTTCCTATTAAGGATCCAAAGGAATCTGAGGCTCATACAGAGACCATAGAGATTCCATTAAATCTCCTTCTGCCATTCATGAGCTCTGAAGACTATTCTTCCTCTGAAGAGGATGAAGATGTGACTGGAGAGCAAGTTGCTTAATATTTAGGAGCTATCATGAAGCTGAATGCCAAGTTGTTTGGTAATGAGACTTGGGAAAGTGAACCTCCCTTGCTCATTAGTGAACTAGATACTTGGATTCAGAAATTTTACCTCAAAAAAGACAAGATCCTGGCAAGTTCTTAATACCTTGTACCATAGGCACCATGACCTTTGAAAAGGCTCTATATGATCTGGGGTCAGGGATAAATCTTATGCCACTCTCTGTAATGGAGAAGTTGGGGATCATTGAGGTACAACCTGCCTTGTTCTCATTACAATTGGCAGACAAGTCATTGAGACAAGCTTATGGAATAATGGAGGACGTGTTAGTAAAGGTTGAAGGCCTTTACATCCCTACTGATTTCATAATCTTAGACACTAGGAAGGAAGAGGATGAATGCATTATCCTTGGAAGACCTTTCCTAGCCATAGCAGGAGCTGTGATAGATGTCAACAGAGGTGAAATAGTCCTTCAATTGAATGGGGACTACCTTGTGTTTAAGGCACATGGCCATCCCTCTGTGACAAAAGAGAGTAAGCATGAAGAGCTTCTCTCAGTTCAGAGTCAAGAAGACCCCCCACAGTCAAACTCTAAGTTTGGTGTTGTGAGGCCACAACCAAACTCTAAGTTTGGTGTTAAGACCCCATATCCAAACTCTAAGTTTGGTGTTGGGACTATACAACATTGACCTGATCACCTTTGTGGCTCCATCAGAGCCACTGTCAAGCTATTGACATTAAAGAAGCGCTTGTTGGGAGGCAACCCAATTTTATTTATCTAATTTTTATTTTATTGTTATTTTGTGTCTTATTAGGTACATGATCATGTGGAGTCACAAAAAAAATATAAAAATTAAAAACAGAATCAAAAACAGTAGAAAAAAAATCACACCCTGGAGGAAGCACAGACTGGCGTTCAACGCCAGTAAGAAGCATCTGGCTGGCGTTCAACGCCAGAACAGAGCATGAAACTGGCGCTGAACACCAGAAACAAGCAACATTCTGGCGTTGAACGCCAGGAATGTGCCTAGAGGAAAAGCTGGCGCTGAACGCCAGTAACAAGCATGAAGCTGGCGTTCAACGCCAGAAATATGTTACATGTGGGCGTTGAACGCCCAGAATGTGCACCACTCGGCGTTTAAATGCCAGAATGGTGTGCAAAGGCATTTTACATGCCTATTTGGTGCAGGGATGGAATTCCTTGACACCTCAGGATCTGTGGACCCCACAGGATCACCTCAGGATCTGTGGACCCCACAGGATCCCCACCTAACATATTCCCACCTTACCTCCTAATCCTATTTTACTCTTCCCCATGTCACACTTCCCAAAACCCTTCACCAATCACCTCAATCTCTCTTCCCAATTACCCAATCACATCCATCCACTCTTCCCCATAAACCCCACCTACCTTCAAAAATTCAAAAACATTTTCCCACCCAATCCCACCCTATATGGCCGAAGCTTTACTCTCTCCTCTCCCTATATATACCCTTCCATTCTACTTCATTTTCACACAACACTACCCCCTCTATTATACCTTGGCCGAACCACCATCTCTCCCTCTCTGACATATTTTCTTCTTCTTCTTCTTCTTCTATTCTTTCTTCTCTTGCTCGAGGACGAGCAATATTTTAAGTTTGGTGTGGTCAAAGCACAATCTTTTTTGTTTTCCAATACCACCAATGGCACCTAAGGCCGGAGAATCCTCTAGAAAAGGAAAAGGGAAGACAAAAGCTTCCACTTCCGAGTCATGGGAGATGGAAAGATTCATCTCCAAAAGCCATCAAGACCACTTCTATGATGTTGTGGCAAAGAAGAAGGTGATCCCTGAGGTCCCTTTCAAGCTCAAGAAAAATGAGTATCCGGAGATCCGACATGAGATCCGAAGAAGAGGTTGGGAAGTCCTAACCAACCCCATGCAACAAGTCGGAATCCTAATGGTTCAAGAGTTCCATGCCAATGCATGGATCACTAGGAACCATGATCAAAGTATGAACCCGAGTCCAAAGAATTATCTAACAATGGTTTGGGGGAAATACTTAGATTTTAGTCCGGAAAATGTGAGGTTGGCATTCCACTTGCCCATGATGCAAGAAGATGAACACCCCTACACTAGAAGGGTCAACTTTAATCAAAGGTTGGACCAAGTCCTAATGGACATATGTGTTAAAGGAGCTCAATGGAAGAGAGACTCCAAAGGCAAGCCAGTCCAACTAAGAATACTGGACCTCAAGCCTGTGGCTAGAGGATGGTTGGAGTTCATTCAACGCTCCATCATTCCCACTAGCAACCGATCTGAAGTTACTGTGGATCGGGCCATCATGATTCATAGCATCATGATTGGAGAGAAAGTAGAAGTTCATGAGGAAGATAAGCCTGTCACCAAGAAGAGGATGGAGCAAGCAAGAGAGACCCTCCACAGATCTCAAGAGATGCATGAGGAATCTCATCATCAAGAAATCCCTGAGATGCCTCAAGGGATGCACTTTCCTCCCAACAATTATTGGGAACAACTCAACACTTCCTTAGAAGATTTGAGCTACAATGTGGAACAACTAAGGGTGGAACATCATGAGCACTCCATCATTTTCCATGAAATAAGAGAAGATCAAAGAGCAATGAGGGAGGAGCAACAAAGGCAAGGAAGGGACATAGAAGAGCTTAAGGACATTGTTGGTCCTTCAAGAAGAAGACGCCACTAAAGGTGGATTCATTCCTTGTTCTTATTTCTTTCTGCTTTTCGGTTTTTATGTTGTGTTTGTCTATGTTTTGTGTCTTTATTTCATGATCATTAGTATGTAGTAACCATGTCTTAAAGCTATGAATAAAATCCATTAATCCTTCACCTCTCTTAAATGAAATATGCTTTAATTCAAAAGAACAAGAAGTCCATGAATTTCGATATTATCCTTGAATTTAATTTAATTTTATTGATGTGGTGACAATACTTTTTGTTTTCTGAATGAATGCTTAAATAGTGCATATTTTTTATCTTGTTGTTTATGAATGTTAAAATTGTTGGTTCTTGAAAGAATGATGAACAAAGAGAAATGTTATTGATGATCTGAAAAATCATGAAATTGATTCTTGAAGCAAGAAAAAGCAGTGAAAAGTAAAAAGCTTGCGAAAAAAAATGGCAAAAAAAATAGAAAGAAAAAGAAAAAGCAAGCAGAAAAAGCCAATAGCCCTTAAAACCAAAACGCAAGGGTAAAAAGGATCCAAGGCTTTGAGCATCAATGGATAGGAGGGCCCAAGGAATTAAAATCCAGGCCTAAGCGGCTAAATCAAGCTGTCCCTAACCATGTGCTTGTGTCTTGAAGGTCCAAGTGAAAAGCTTGAGACTGAGTAGTTAGAGTCATGATCCAAAGCAAAAGAGTGTGCTTAAGAGCTCTGGACACCACTAACTGGGGACTATAGCAAAGCTGAGTCACAATCTGAAAAGGTTCACCCAGTTATGTGTCTGTGGCATTTATGTATCCGGTGGTAATACTGGAAAACAAAATCCTTAGGGCCACGGCCAAGAATCATACGTAGCTGCGTTCAAGAATCAACATGCTTAACTAGGAAGGTCAATAACACTATCCAAAATTCTAAGTTCCTAGAGAAGACAATCATTCTAAACTTCAAAGGAAAAAGTGAGATGCCAAAACTGTTCAGAAGCAAAAAGCTACAAGTCCCGCTCATCTAATTAGAATTAATATTCATTGATATTTTGGAATTTACAGTATATTCTCTTCTTTTTATCCTAATTGATTTTCAGTTGCTTGGGGACAAGCAACAATTTAAGTTTGGTGTTGTGATGAGCGGATAATTTATACGCTTTTTGGCATTGTTTTTAGGTAGTTTTTAGTAAGTTCAAGCTACTTTTAGGGATGTTTTCATTAGTTTTTATGTTAAATTCACATTTCTGGACTTTACTATGAGTTTGTGTGTTTTTCTGTGATTTCAGGTAATTTCTGGCTGAAATTGAGGGACTTGAGCAAAACTCTGAAAAAGGCTGACAAAAGGACTGCTGATGCTGTTGGAATCTGACCTCCATGCACTCGAAATGGATTTTCTTGAGCTACAGAACTCCACTTGGCGCGCTCTCAACGGCGTTGGAAAGTAGACATCCAGAGCTTTCCAGAAATATATAATAGTCCATACCTTATTCGGAAATTGACGACGTAAAGTGGCGTTGAACGCCAAGTATATGCTGCTATCTGGAGTTAAACGCCAGAAACACGTCACAAACCGGAGTTGAACGCCCAAAACACGTCATAACTCGGCGTTCAACTCCAATAAACGCCTCAGCTCGTGGATAGATCAAGCTCAGCCCAAACATACACCAAGTGGGCCCCGGAAGTGGATTTATGCATCAATTACTTACTCATGTAAACCCTAGTAGCTAGTTTATTATAAATAGGACTTTTTACTAGTGTATTAGACATCTCTGGACGCCTAGTCCTTAGACCATGGAGGCTGGCCATTCAGCCATGCCTGAACCTTTTACTTATGTATTTTCAACGGTGGAGTTTCTACACACCATAGATTAAGGGTGTGGAGCTCTGCTGTACCTCAAGTTTCAATACAATTACTATCACTTTCTATTCAATTCTCTTTTATTCTTATTCCAAGATATTCGTTGCATAACACTTTGATGAATGTGATGATCCGTGACACTCATCATCATTCTCACCTATGAACGTGCGTGATTGACAACCACTTCCTACTTTAGGCCGGGCGCATATCTCTTAGATTCCCCAACAGAATCTTCGTGGTATAAGCTAGATAGATGGCGGCATTCATGGGGATCCGGAAAGTCTAACCTTGTCTGTGGTATTCCGAGTAGAATCCTGGGAATCCAAAAAGTCTAACCTTGTCTGTGGTATTTCGAGTAGGATTCCGGTATTGAATGACTGTGACGAGCTTCAAACTCCTGAAGGCTGGGCGTGATGACAAACGCAAAAGAATCAATGGATTCTACTCCAACCTGATTGAGAACCGACAGATGATTAGCCGTGCTGTGACAGAGCATTTGGACCATTTTCACTGAGAGGATGGGATGTAGCCATTGTCAAGGGTGATGCCTCCAGACGATTAGTCGTGCAGTGACAGCGCATAGGACCATTTTCCCGAAAGGATTAAAAGTAGCCATTGATGATGGTGATGCCCTACATACAGCTTGCCATGGAAAGGAGTAAGAAGGATTGGATGAATGTAATAAAAGAAGTAGAGATACGAGAGGAGCACAGCATCTCCATACGCCTATCTGAAATTCCCACTATTGATTTACATAAGTATTTCTATCCCTTTATTTTATTTATCTTTTAATTATCTAATCCAATTACATTTGACCCTATGAATCCACTTAACTGAGATTTACAAGGTGACCATAGCTTGCTTCATACCAACAATCTCTGTGGGATCGACCCTTACTCACGTAAGGTATTACTTGGATGACCCAGTACACTTGCTGGTTAGTTGAACGGAGTTGTGAGCTTCTCTAACAGTGCCTAGAACTCTTTTATCACAATTTTGTCCACCAATGAGCATGAGGAAATTCCTCATCATGAAATCCCTGAGATGCCTCAAGGGATGCACTTTCCTCCATAAAACTATAGGGAGCAAATGAACACCTCCCTAGGAGAATTGAGTTTCAACATGGGACAACTAAGGGTGGAGCACCAAGAACATTCCATTCTCCTCCATGAAATTAGAGAAGATCAAAGAATCATGAGAGAGGAGCAACAAAGGCAAGGAAGAGACATTGAGGAGCTCAATCACTCCATAAGATCTTCAAGAGGAAGAACAAGCCGCCATCATCAAGGTGGACCCGTTCTTTAATCTCCTTGTTCTTTATTTTTCTATTTTTCAATTTTTTTATGCTTATGTCTATCTATGTTTGTGTCTTATGATCATTAGTGTCTATGCCTTAAAGTATGAATGTCCTATGAATCCATCACCTTTCTTAAATGAAAAATGTTCTTAATTGAAAAAGAGAAGAATTGCATGAATTTCAAATTTTATAACAGATTAATTATTTTGATGTGGTGGTAATACTTTGACTTCTGAATGTATGCTTGAACAGTGCATATGTCTTTTGAATTTGTTGTTCATGAATGTTGGCTCTTGAAAGAATGATGAAAAAGGAGCCATGTTACTGAGGATCTGAAAAATCATAAAAATAATTCTTGAAGCAAGAAAAAGCAGTGAATACAAAAAAAAAAAGAAAGAGAGGAAAAAGAAAAAGAAAAAAATTAAAGTCATGATCCAAGGCAAAAAGAGTGTGCTTAAGAACCCTGGACACCTCTAATTGGGGACTCTAGCAAAGCTGAGTCACAATCTGAAAAGGTTCACCCAGTTATGTGTCTGTGGCATGTATGTATCCCGTGGTAATACTGGAAGACAGAGTGCTTTGGGCCACGGCCAAGACTCATAAAGTAGCTATGTTCAAGAATAATCATACTTAACTAGGAGAACCAATAATACTATCTGGATTCTGAGTTCCTATAGAAGCTCATCATTCTGAACTTCAAAGGATAAAGTGAGATGCCAAAACTGTTCAGAGGCAAAAAGCTAAAAGCCCCGCTCATCTAATTAATACTGATCTTCATAGATGATTTTGGAATTCATTGCATATTCTCTTCTTCTTATCTTATTTGATTTTCAGTTGCTTGGGGACAAGCAACAATTTAAGTTTGGTGTTGTGATGAGCGAATAATTTATACGCTTTTTGGCATTGTTTTTAGTATGTTTTTAGTATATTCTAGTTAGTTTTTATTATACTTTTATTAGTTTTTAGTTAAAATTCACTTTTCATGACTTTACTATGAGTTTGTGTGTTTTTCTTTGATTTCATATATTTTCTGGCTGAAATTGAGGGACCTGAGCAAAAATCTGATTCAGAGGCTGAAAAGGACTGCAGATGCTGTTGGATTCTGACCTCCCTTCACTCGAAGTGGATTTTCTGGAGCTATAGAAGCCCAATTGGCGCGTTCTCAAATTCATTGGAAAGTAGAAGTCTTGGGCTTTCCAGCAATGTATAATAGTCCATACTTTGCTCGAGATTTGATGGCCCAACCAGGCGTTCCAAGTCAGCTCAAGAATTCTGGCGTAAAATGCCGGAACTGGCACAAGAATGGGAGTTAAACACCCAAACTGGCACAAAAGCTGGCGTTTAACTCCAAGAAAAGTCTCTACACGAAAATGCTTCAATGCTCAGCCCAAGCACACACCAAGTGGGCCCGGAAGTGGATTTTTATGTCATTTACTCATCTTTGTAAATCCTAAGCTACTAGTTCTCTACAAATAGGACCTTTTCCTATTGTATTTTCATCTTTTGATCACTTTAGATCTCTAGATCATCTTTGGACGTCTAGTTCTTAGATTATGGGAGGCTGGCCATTCGACCATGCCTAGACCTTGTTCTTATGTATTTTCAATGGTGGAGTTCCTACACACCATAGATTAAGGTGTGGAGCTCTGCTGTACCTCGAGTATTAATGCAATTACTATTGTTCTTCTATTCAATTCAACTTATTCTTGTTCTAAGATATCACTTGTTCCTCAAATTGATGAATGTGATGATCCGTGACACTCATCATCATTCTCACCTATGAACGTGTGCCTGACAACCACCTCCGTTCTACCTTAGATTGAGTGGATATCTCTTGGATTTCTTAACCGGAATCTTCGTGGTATAAGCTAGAATTGATGGCGGTATTCAAGAGAATCCGGAAGGTCTAAACCTTGTCTGTGGTATTCTGAGTAGGATTCAAGGATTGAATGACTGTGACAGACGCAAAAGAATCACTGGATTCTCTTCCGACATGATCGAGAACCGACAGCTGAATAGTCGTGCTGTGACAGAGCGCGTTGAACATTTTCACTGAGAGGACGGGACTGTAGCCATTGACAACGGTGATGCCCAACATACAGCTTGCCATGGAAAGGAGTAAGAAGGATTAGATGAAGACAGTTGGAAAGCAGAGAGACGGAAGGGACAAAGTATCTCCATACGCTTATCTGAAATTCTCACCAATGAATTACATAAGTATCTCTATCCTTATTTTATGTTTTATGTTATCCTCCATAACTATTTGAGTTCACCTGACTGAGATTTGCAAGATGACCAAAGCCTGCTTCATACCAACAATCTCCGTGGGATCGACCCTTACTCACGTAAGGTTTATTAGTTGGACGACCCAGTGCACTTGCTGGTTAGTTGTGCGAAGTTGTGATAAAGAGTTGAGATTGCAATTGTGCGTACCATGTTGATGGCACCATTGATGATCACAATTTCGTGCACCAACTCTCAACGTCTCCCCCTCCTCTCCCCCTCACCCCATCCTACTCCTTGCAACCACCACCCGCTGGCGACCACCGCTGTCGCCCCTATCGTCTCTCACCAGCACCCACATTCCCTTTCTTTCTCTCTCACTGCCACACCCCTGTCACCACCGTGAGGGCTTCATCCAACCACTGCTCTCTGCTCTGCCCCTCACCGCTGCCTGCGCCACCGTGAGTTCACCGCGACGTCGCCACCAACCTCCTCTACCCTTCTTTCTTAGCTTCTACATTCCAGGTTACTCCCCTGTCTCTACTCCCACTCTATTTTTCTTATTTTATTTTCCATTAGGTTACTGTTAGTTTTAGTTAGTTAGAATTTGAATTTTGATTGTTAGGATAGAAATTTCTGCTGTTAGGTAGTTAGGTTCTGGATAGAGGATTCTAGACCTGATAATTACGCCGTGTTTGTTTACCTAACTGAGCTTATGTTGATTGATTGCTGAGTGATATTGATCATGTTTGCTATGATGCATTCTTCATACATGTTTGCTATGTTTGTTGAGTGGTATGCTCAATCTTTGTTTCTATTCCTGTTTGTTGCTGCCTGCTGCATTTCTCACTTTGAAATTGTATTGCTGCTACCTGGTTATGTGACTATTACTTGGGTATTGCTTTGTGGATTCATATGACTCTCCTATTGTTTTCTGCCTATCTGGGAATGTCCAATATTATGCCGGAATGCTGCCCGATTTTTCCCAAAAATGTTTTTAACTCCACATTCCCGAGGGTTGAACTTGGGCCAGATTTTCTACTTCCATTTTGGTTATCATGACTAGTGGTGACTATAGGAACTTCAGGAAGTGCTTCAATGATTTTTTGAACCACAGTTTGCAATTCCCTTTTACAATGTTCATGCACTGCAAATAATTGATGTATTCTACTTGTGTAACTCGATTTCACTCAATTTTGTTTCCATTCTGCTTCGCGTTACACAACATACATTTCAAACTTGCAAACATCAATTATTACAAAGAATTGTCTGATGATTTATTTTCAATTAATTACATCTTTTGCGATTTCATATTTCATCATCAATGACTGCACCTTCCTCATGAGTGTGAACATGATTGTTGTACACATTTTGCAATTCTCTTTTAGTTAGGCGAGTTTCCATCATAACACTAACTATCAATCTCACTTTTTAACTCACTAACTTGTTTAACCTACTGACTTCATTTCTCTTTTTACTTGACTCTTTAACCATTCTTTTGAGTTATGATGATGAATGTGCCTAATACATGAGCGTTGTGCCACATTTCTTGAAACATTGAATTCTTGGATTATGCTTCTATTTTCTGTGCTTACTTGCATTCCAAGTTTTCAATTTTGGTTCACAACATGATTACTTGCCATTTATCTTGTATCCTAAGCATGTTTTTCCTTGCTTCATGCTACTTGCTTTATTGCTTAATTACTTATTCTAATTTTCAGGATGTCAGACAAAGGAAAGAGGAAAGCATCATCCTCTAGAAAGAGGAAGAGGACACCAGACCCTACTCTTGCCTCACTTCAAGCATATGCTACCAACCCTCTAAATGACATAGACAAAGCAAACCAATTACTACCGGCTCAGGATATGGTCAAATTTCCCAATATCTACTGTGAACTCAGATTCCCAACCTAGAATTCAAAGAATCTGAATATTGAGAAGAAGCTACTTATCCCATCGGATTTGACCGACATCATCTACCAACGCATTGACCAGATGGGTTTAGCTTTTATGGATAGAGAGTTGAGTCGGATGAACCGGTCTTGGGTGCAAGAATTTTACTTCAACTTTTTCTACCACACCCTTGACTCGGTATTGGTTAGAGGAGTTAAGATACCTATCACCGAGGAGGCCATTGAGGATACCCTTACCTGCCGGCCTAAGACCGGTGACACTGATGCCTTCCTATAGGCTGAGATAGAGCTTCACTGCATGACCTTTGATTTTGATGCACTGAGAATAGTGGTAGCTGATAAACCCATATTTCATGAGATATTTTGTGCTTAATTTGAGTGATTTATACAATGCTTCACCTACTTATTCACATTAATTGCATGGTTTTACTTTCCCTCCCTTATTATGTCATATCGTGAAAAAACATGTTTCCTAAGCTTTGAAAATTAATTATTTTAATTACCTTTATTTTCATTCGATGCCATGATTAGTGTGTTGAGTAGTTTCAGATTTTCTAAGGCAGAATGACTTAAGGGATGAAAAAGGAAACATACTAAAAGGAAAGGAGAAAGCAAAATGGAGCTTTAAGGAGACTGGTATCCACGCGATCGCATGGACGACGCGATCGCGTGCCAGAAGTGAAGATTCAGCGACGTGGCCGCATGACTGACGCGACCGCGCGCCTTAAACAGAACGCACATGACGTGGTCGCATGACTGACGCGATCGCGTGGCAAGGAAAAGCTCCGAATGACGCGACCGCGTGACCTACGCGGACGCGTGACAGAGGCCACGCACCAGAAAATTACAGAACACGCCCCAGCGAGTCCTAAACCCATTTTCGGCCCAAATCCAAGTCCAGAAAGTATAGACCAGAGGTTATAAAGTGGGGGAATGCATCCATTCATAAGAAAGCTTTTCATAATTCACTTTCCATGATTTAGATTTAGTTTTGAGAGAGGGTCTCTCCTCTCTCTCTTAGGATTAGAAATTAGGACTTTTAGAAACTAGGATTTATGACTTCTCTTAGCTTTCTAGAGTGACTTTCGATCCAGGTTTAATATTCCTTTTTCTATTTAAATCTCTCTTTTATATTTTGATTACACTGAAGCCTTTATTATGTTTGATTGATGTTGCCCAATTGGCTGTTGATGTCATTTTTATTTAATGATAATTGAGGTATTTTCAGTTTATAATTATTCTCTTTGAATTAAATTGCCATTGCTTCTCATCCAAGGATATTTTTATTATTCCAGCAATTTTACTTTTTTTTCCCTTTTGGTTCTGATTAGGAATTTAGTAACTCAACAGTTATTAAACTCAACGTATTTAATAATCGTTATCTTGCTAATTGAGCTGAACCTAAATAATCCCAACCTTTTTTTAGGAAATAATTAGGATTCAAAGGTCAGTTTAATTAGTCCCTTGACTTTCCTTTGCCTTGGCAAGGGTTGACCAAGTGGAGTTTAGATTCAACTTTTATTATAGTTGAGAGAGATAACTAAGTTAGACCTCTAAATTCCCTTATCTTGCCAAAAGTTGTTTTACAATTATTATTTATTTTTAATTGCCATTTAATTCACTCATCATTTAAATTACTTGCTTCTCACCTTCTAAACCCCGATTACAACCTTTATAACCAATAATAAGAACATAGTTCCTAGTAGTTCCTTGAGAAGACGACCCGAGGTTTGAATACTCGGTTAACAATTTCTAAAGGGGTTTGTTACTTGTGACACCCAAAATGTTTGTACGAAGGGATTTTTGTCGGTTTAGAGACTATATCTACAACGCGACTATTTTTATGACATTCTTTACTGGTAAAAATCCTAACGTCAGTAGCTACTCTGGAGGCCCCTTGGGTTATGGATGCTGAGAACAAGGCACTCAAGGGGATGCACTTCAGTTATCTGAGCCGAGAGGCCAAGACTTGGCAGCAGATCTTCGCTTAGTACCTCATGCCTACCACTCATTTCTCTGAGATACCTATTGCGATGCTGATCCTGATCAGCTGTATCATAGAGGGGAAGGAGGTTTATTACCCCCAGCTGATCAGGCGATTTATATGGAGAGCCCATATCAGAGGCACCTTTCGTTTCCCGATTATGGTCACTCAAATGATTCAAAGGGCCGGAGTTTCATGGCACCAGGATAATGTATCACCACCCCCACCGCTCCCTGCGAAGGCGCCAGTTACTATTCCATAGGAATCCTGGGTGCACGAGAAGCCTGCCTCCCGACGCCGATCTCAGGCTAGAGCAACAGTTGAGGGAGTTGGACCCTCTTTATCATCAGCCTCAGTAGGAGCATCTACATCTACAGCTGCAGCAGCACTTCCTTTACCACCACCACCAGCACCTCAGCCGACTTACTTACTGGTTTAGCGTCTTTTTTGGTTCATGGAGCGCAGCAAGCGCCAGCTCATGTGTCGCCTGGATCGGATTGACCAGATGTTTGTGGCCCAGGGCCTTGAGCTGCCCCCTCTTCCAGAGTCCTCCGGATCAGATGAGGAGACCCACGAGGAGGAGCTGGTTCACATGGAGGCACCGCCTCAGACTCAGGAGACTCAGCCTCAGTCGGACCCTCAGCCGATACCAGAGCCTACCAGTGTACCTCTCCCTGATCCTCAGGATTAACATTGGGGACGATGTTTGATCTTGAGTATGGGGAGGTTGCCGTTGCCACCATTAGAGGACCGGTGAACATTTTGGCGTATTTCCTAGTTATATCTTCCTAGTTATCTTATGCTACACATTGTTGTATATATTGCTTGTTTTGGTTTATTTTGGATACTTTTACTTTAGTTATTGCATATTTTCTCATTTTGGATTATTAGATGTTTTGGATGTTGGATTTCATACTTTAGTAGGGATTTTTCTCATATAGTTATCCTCTTAGTTTGTGATTGTGATTTGAAATCATTGTGTGGAATTGTCAAGACCTAGTTAACCCTTTTTTGCATATGCACTTGTTTTGATTGAGAAAGAAAAGGGTGAACTATGGAATTTTTTTGGAACTCTTCAATCACAACAATGCTTAGTCAAAATGATAAAATTTTTCCAAGGAATCCATCTAGACAGCACAACCAATTGATTGAAAAGTTTTGAAACTTCCTTGAATTCATACTTTGTGAAGCATGTATTGAGCTAAGAACACAAGCTTGTGAGACTTAAGCCTATTGATTTGGTTACATTTTATAACCACTTATTTCCCTTCTTGTGTGCAATTATTCTCTTTTTATAATTGTGATCCTTGATTTTCCCAATTCTATATGTCCAATTATTCCTTGTATCCATGCATTTATATGATTGAGGCCATTATTTCATTAGCTCACTTAACCAAATAGCCTACATTTTACGATCTATTGCAACCAAGTTTGAGCCTATGCTTAACCCAATTATTCTTCATTTTAGCACATTACAAGCCCTAAAGCAGAAAACAACAAAAGTCCCTTGTTTGGATCTTTGATTGGCTTAAGCTAGTGAGAGTGTCTATTATTCAAATTTGGTGAGAATTAGGAATATTGGTTGGGATTAAAAGGGATGTTTTGTATTTTTATATTTGGAAATTGGGTGTATGCTCATGTATTGATTAAGTGCAAGACCTTATGCATTGATATTCTTGAAAGAAAAAAAATGATGAGAAAAACAAAAGAAAAAGAAAAAAATTTAATATATGGAAAAGAAAAGAAAAGCAAAATATAGAAAAAAAGTATATATAGAAAAAGAAAGAAAAGGAGGAAAATAATAAAAAAGGAGACAAAATGCCCCAAAGTGAAGCTCAATAAAAGATCAATGCATAAGTGTAGTGAAATGAAAAGAAAATGCCTGAGTATGTAAAAAAGTGAGGAATGGGTTGTTAGATTGGCACTTAATTGTATATGTCATTTTATAGGTTAGGTGGGAAAGTTTAAGCTAATCAAAAATTCAATTCCTAGTCCACTAGCCATATATGATCCTACCTTGACCCTAGCCCCATTACAACCTATAAAAGACCTCATGATGAATGTATGCATGCATGGATTAAGTGTTGATTGTTAGAAGAAGATCAAATCTTGGAAAAACATGATTAGGAGAGAATTGAGTGAATTAACCCTTAAACAATTGAGTGAAAAGAGTAGATACACATCCGATGAGGGTTTCATAGCTCAATTACATGTGTTCACCCTTGTCACCCATATTCTTGCAAGTTTATATTTCTTTTGATAATCCAATGCAATTGTGGTTTGGACTTGGTTCCTATTGCTCTTGCCCTTGTGCTTACACATGTTTTCTTGGGAATTATTTATTTTGACCAAGCATTTACATTCACTTTAGGTAGTTGCATTTAGATAGGTTTATATAGTTTAGTTGTATTTAATAAAGATCAGACCCCTTGTTTCCTTATTATTTTAGCATGAGGACATGCTAAGGTTTAAGTGTGGGGAGGTTGATAAACCCCATTTTAGGGTTTATCTTGTGTTGGATTTAGAGCATTTTATCAACCTTTTGTCACATTTAGCCAAGGAATTAGCATGATTTTGTAATCTCTCCCGTATTTGTGCTTAAATGTAAAAACATGCTTTTTAAGCCTTTAATTGATGAATTTTGATTCCTCCTTAATTCCACAAGATGCCTTGATGTGTTTGCTTGTAATCTCAGGCTGAAATAGGCTAGGCATGGATCAAAGGAGTAAGGAAGGAAGCATGCAAGTGGAGAGAAGCACAAAAAGCCAAAGAGTTGATCTCGGCCAAGGACGCGCACTCGCACAAGGCGCTCGCGCGCACATCGCGAAATCGGCCAGGGACGCATACGCGTACCATGCGCACACGCGTCACACTTTGCACATGATTTCATTAAAGCAACTCGTGCTTGGCGATTTTGGAGGGTTTCTGAACCCATTTGGAGCTGGAATTTTGGCGGGAAAAGACTAAAAGGACCAAGGATTGAAGGGGAGATCATCTTGGAATCATTAGTTAGGAAGTTAGCCTCTTAGTTAGTCTTTAGAGAGAGAAGCTCTCACTTCTCTCCAGAATTAGGATTAGGTTTAGGTTAATCTCTTCTCTTAGATTTAGATTTATTTCATGATTTGATTTACTATTCCTTTATCAATTCTTACTCCTCTACTCTCCCTCTCTCTAGTTTTGTACTTTAATCCTTGTAATTCTTCACTTTGTTGTGGATCTATTTTTGTTCTTTTGTTTTCTTTTAATAATGTAATTTGAGGTAATTCATGATAATTGTGACTTCCTTGATTGTTGTGGTTGTTAATTCTTTGCATTCAATTATTGTTAGCATTCATTCTTGTTGTAATCTACTTTACTTTTCTTTTGTACCTTTCAAGTGTGTGATGAAATGCTTGGAAGGATGTTAGAGTAGAATTTTATGTTCTTGACTTGGGATGGTAACTTAGGAACTATTGAGTTACTATTATCCAAGTGATTGATAGTTGATAGCCATTGACTCTAGCCTTCATTAATTCAATTAGTGGAAAGCTAGGAATTATGGATTTGGATTGATACAACTCACTTGACTTTCCTTTGCTACTTGTTAGAGGATGACTTAGTGGGATTGATCCTTGAAACTATCATAATTGTGGCTAGTAATAATGATAGAGATCTTTGTCAACCGAACCTTGCCAAGACCATTTTGTTATTAGAATTTCATTACCATTTACTATTCATGATTCTCATCTAAAACTCCAAAATAAACAAGTCCATAACCAATAATAAAAACACTACCCTGTGAGTCCTTTGAGAGACAACCCGATGTTTAAATACTTCGGTTTATAGATTTTAGGGGTTTGTACTTGTGACAAACAAATTTTTGTATGAAAGGATTATTGTTGGTTTAGAGACTATACTTTACAACGAGACTTCATTGGTGAATTCTAAACCATCAAAAATCCAATCATCAGCCACCTCCAAGCGAACCCATCACAACTCACCCTACACCCCCAAGACTCTCCAAGGCTGGTCATTTACTCCCTTTGGCCAAAAATGAGAAGAGAGAAAAGAGAGAAACTTTCACGACACTTTAATCTTCAAAGCTTGATTTCTGCTGAACTAAAACTCAAATCAAAATTCCAATCCGACCAAAATGATCCTCACTTCTTTCTCTACCTAATCATATGACTTATCAAGGCTGGAATCAAGGTGAGTTGGCTGCACCATCTCCCTTTTGCTTCGGTTTCAAGGAAACATGCTTAAACATGTGTTTTCTTGATGTTCTTCCTTAGGAATCATGCTTAAGTTGACTTGAGGGCCAAGAAATGTTAATTTCTAGCAACTCTAAGGTGAGAAATCTCTTCCTATCATGCTGAGTGAGATTTGGTCTGTTGAATATTTTTGGATTTAAATTTGTTCTTGATGTGATTTAGGAGGAAAAAGTGCTTAAGGACCACCTGAAAGTCTAACCGAATTAGGAGCAGCAAAACCAGGTAGGGTTTGATGAAACTAATCTTGATTCATTGTGTTTGAGTTGTGTGATTATGATATGGTTTGGCTGTGCTAGAAATTGATGGTTTATATGAGTCATTCTTGTTGAAATTTTGGTAAAAATTTGATGATATTCAACTTTGAACTTATGTTCTTCCTGGCTGCTGGAAAAACGAAACTCTAGGCCCTAAATTGGGGTTCAATTTGTGTTAAAATCATGTAGAAAAGATGGGGTTTTAGTGGCTGGGAATTTATTTTGAATTATGGTAAAAATCGGTTGCAGAAAAGACTGAAAAACGGGTAAAAACAGAGAAAAAATCTGAAGAATTTACGAAGAACACGAAAAACACTTTGAGTGTGATAAAGAAAAATGAAGAACAGGCTTTAGATCTTAAAAAGGGCAAGGGAGTAAAATTTTTGGTGTTTAAGGGGTTATTTGGTAATTTCTGAAAGTTAAGATGGTTAAAGTAGAAATATTAAAAGTTACGGGTGGCAAAAGGTGAATTTTAAAGGTTAAAAGTTAAAAGGGGGTAATTTTTGAAAATTTAATGATAAAATAATAAATAATAATAAAATATTAAATAATAATATTTAATTAAAAAATTTTTTAATAAAAATAATGAAATAATGCGAAAAGGCAGTTTTCCGTAAAAGCTTTAGAAAGACAACTTTAAGTGCTGAATCTCATAATTACCTTCATAAAATACTTAGGGTGTGGTAATAACATGATAGTGAGACAAAGAAAAAGGAATGATAAGAAGTTAAAGAAAAGAAAAAAACCAAAAAAAATTCTATAAAGTTTTAGTGACAGAAAAACAACAGAGATTAGTGAACGAACTAGGGCAACATAGTTAGTCCTTGAGTTGCGACAAGGGTTAGGTATTATATGAAAACTTAAACTGTTTCAATATATGCTTAATGAACCTATACTTGGGATAACTATTCATACCAAATTTATATAAGCCTTAAATACATACGTTAAGCAGAGAATCATAGCAGAGTAAAGAAACACAGAGAACAAAGTAACATGAGTAAAGTAAATAGATAAAGAGAAAAAGAGTAAATATAGATACAGAGGAAGAGTAATCAAATAAAAGTAAAGAGATACAGAGAACATAGTAATAAGAGAAGAGTAAAAAGATACAGAGAACAGAGTAACCAGAGCAGAGTAAAGAGATATAGAGAAAAGAGAAACCAGAACAGAGCTATATATATATTAGTTGCTTAATGCAACCCAGAGCTATATTTATATATATATTAGTTGCTTGATGCAACCCAGAGCTATATTAATATTTATATTAGTTGCTTAATGCAACCCAGAGCTATATTTATGTTTATATTATTTGCTTGATGCAACCCAGAGCTTCTGTAGGGAAATTAAGTTACCTACAGCTATTTTCTGCTTCCCCAGAATAGAGCAGAGCAAAGTATATATTTCCTACAGTAAGCAGAGGCTGTTTCAAATGAGCGGCTATTATTATATGCGCATTTATTTAGGAACGAAAAGTCGTATTCGGGAAATTGGGACTACTCGTGACTGGATAAATGTCGGGATTGCGGGCAGCCAACCGACACATGAGCTCATGGCCTGTACTAGGGCTAGACATGCATCATTCTTGTCTGCGCATGATTCTCTGTTGCATTCATTTCTGTGTGTGATCTATTTCTTTATGTTTGTCTGTTTGTATGCTATTTCTGTGTTTCATTTTCTTGTATTCTTTTGTTTGTATTCAACTTTCTGTTTTCTCTACTTTCTCTATCTATCTTTATCTTCTGGTTACTGCTTTGTTATATTTTATTATTCGTTCGCTAATCGACAGCAAATAAACGAATGTAACTAATAACCCCGGTCCTACTAAGAACTCCCCAGTTCTTACCCCCTTCTCTCCCTTCCTCCTCTCAGATGGAGATGGGCGTGATATTCTATGAAGTCGAAGACCTTTACATTTATGAGGACCTAATGTACTATGGTTACTACATTTTGAGTACGAAGCCTCGTATGAAACGTTACGCGTTACGAAACCGTCCCTTCCAACATCCTCTGTATGTCTCGCTTTTTTATCCTGACGCTCTCTATGACTTTCCCTTATTCTAGCTACGCCTTGACGCACCTAGATATCCTTTTCTCGATGGTCCCGGACACCCTATACCAGCTCAACCCTTGAATTAGGCGGCACTTGAGCCTATCATACCTGATGAACCCGAGTTAGCTGGTGACTATGTACCTATGATTCCACCAGAGTGGGACTTTCCCCCTGAGCCAATCCTAGACTTTCCACAGCCTGCTGAGCCGGCACTACCGGACGATGGGGTAGCTTTGATATATGTGAACGGACATGTGCTCGCGAATGATTTTGTACATAGGGACAGTAGTGCTTCTGGTGGGTCTGAGGGTATAGCTGTAGCTGCGGACGAAGAGGAGGAGGAGGAGGATCCTGAGATAGAGATAGAGCCAGATGAGGAGATGGGCGAGTCTCATGACGATCCTCCAAACGACCACATGTAGATATAGTCTGACAGCAGTAGGAGAATTCTTTTGATGACACTCTAGTCTAACATTGTCTGTTAGTTAGTCTCTCATTTGAGTTAGTACACCCAAGAGCTAGGAGCTATAGAGTGGTTAGGCTAGCCTGGGTGCCAGCTTAGCGGCTTTTTGTATGGGCCAGGCCCTAGGAGTGTCGTGTATATATTAGCTACGTAGGTTGACAAGGATCTAAACTGACTTGATGTCTTGTGAACGCTACATTCTTTGTTATAGTGTACATGATGTGTATTATCAGTTGTGTTCTATGTTTCTTTATGCTTCCTTTTATTTCTCTCAATGTATGTTTGTTTATTTTACCTTATCATCTGCAATGATATAAAAAAAACTTAGCCGTAAAATTGGCAACGTTCTAACAAGGAACAGGCTCATATATTAAGTAATAGTTAATAATTAGGAAGAACAAGTTGGTAACACTTGGCTTCTTGTATGACCATTGCATACTGGGAGTTGGGTCGCTACAATTTAGTAACAGAGTAGTTCATTTCTAGTAGAGCCTGGGGAGTGGACTGATGATGAGCGGATAATTTATACGCTTTTTGGCATTATTTTTAGATAGTTTTTAGTAGGATCTAGCTACTTTTTAGTATATTTTTATTATTTTTTAAGCAAAATTCACATTTCTGGACTTTACTACGAGTTTGTGTGTTTTTTTGTGATTTCAGGTATTTTCTAGCTGAAATTGAGGGATCTGAGCAAAAATCTAATTCAGAGGCTAAAAAAGGACTGCAGATGCTGTTGGATTCTGACCTCCCTGCAATCGAAATGGATTTTTTGGAGCTATAGAAACCCAATTAACACGCTCTTAATTACGTTGGAAGTTAGACATCCTGGGCCTTCCAGCAATATATAATAGTCCATACTTTGCCCGAGTTTTGATGACGCAAACTGGCATTCAAACGCCAACTTTCTACCCTATTCTAGCGTTAAATGCCAGAAACAGGAAAAAGCTGGAGTTACACGCCCAAACTGGCATAAAAACTGGCGTTTAATTCCAAGAAAAGTCTCTACACATGAAAGCTTCAATGCTCAGCCCAAGCACACACCAAGTGGGCCCGGAAGTGGATTTCTGCATCATTTACTTATTTCTGTAAACCCTAGTAACTAGTCTAGTATAAATAGGACCTTTTACCATTGTATTAGAGATCTTTGATCATCTGAGATCTTTGATCAGTTTAATGCTATCTTAGACTTTTGGGAGGCTGGCCATTTGGCCATGCCTAGACCTTGTTCTTATGTATTATCAACGGTGGAGTTTCTACACACCATAGATTAAGGTGTGGAGCTTTGCTGTTCCTCAAGTATTAATGCAAAGTACTATTGTTCTTCTATTCAATTCAAGCCTATTCTTATTCCAAGATATTCATTCACACACAAGAACATGATGAACGTGATGATCAAGTGACACTCATCACCATTCTCACTTATGAATGCGTGCCTGACAAACACTTCCGTTCTACATGAAAACAAGCTTGAATGCATATCTCTTGGGACTCTAATCAACGATTCACATTGTTTCTCCTCTGACAATGAGGCATCTGAATCTGAGATTAGAACCTTCGGGGTATAGGCTAGAAATAATTGGCAGCATTCCTGAGATCCAGAAAGTCTAAACCTTGTCTGTGGTATTCCGAGTAGGATCTGGGAAGGGATGACTGTGACGAGCTTCAAACTCGCGACTGTGGGGCGCAGTGACAGTGTGCAAAAGGATCATTGGATCTTATTCTGACACGATCGGGAACCGACAGCTGATTAGCCATGCAGTAGTTGTGCCTGGTATTTTTCATCCGAGACGAAAAATCTGACAGTTGGTTAGCCGTACAGAAACTGTAGAGGACCATTTTCACTTAGAGGACGGGAGGTAGCCATTGACAATGGTGATCCCCAACATACAGCTTGCCATGGAAAGGAGTATGAATGATTGAATGAAGACAGTAGGAAAGCAGAGATTCAGAAGGAATAACGCATCTCCATACGCTTATCTGAAATTCCCACCAATGAATTACATAAGTATCTCTATCTTTATTTTATGTTTATTTATCTTTTAATTATCAAAGCTTTATAACCATTTGAATCCGCCTGACTGAAATTTACAAGATGACCATAGCTTGCTTCAAGCCGACAATCTCCATGGGATCGACCCTTACTCACATAAGGTATTACTTGGACGACTGGTGCACGAAATTGCAATCACACTTTTGCAACCCCGCACAACTAACCAGCAAGTGCACTGGGTCATCCAAGTAATACCTTACGCGAGTAAAGGTCGATCCCACGGAGATTGTCGGCTTGAAGCAAGCTATGGTTATCTTGTAAATCTTAGTTAGGATATCAGAAATTATCAGGATTGATTGTGAAGAGTAAGAGAACATGAAATAAGTACTTGTTTTGCAGTAATGGAGAACAGGTTGAGGTTTTGGAGATGCTCCATCTTCTGAATCTCTGCTTTCCTACTGTCTTCTTCTTCAAACACGCAAGGCTCCTTCCATGGCAAGCTGTATGCAAGGGTTTCACCGTTGTCAGTGGCTACCTCCCATCCTCTCAGTGGAAATGTTCAACACACCCTGTCACGGCACGTCTATCCATCTGTCGGTTCTCAATCAGGCCGGAATAGAATCCAGTGATTCTTTTGCGTCTGTCACTAACGCCCCGCCCTCAGGAGTTTGAAGCTCATCACAGTCATTCAATCATTGAATCCTACTCAGAATACCACAGACAAGGTTTAGACCTTCCGGATTCTCTTGAATGCCGCCATCAATTCTAGCTTATACCACGAAGATTCCGGTTAAAGAATCCAAGAGATATCTACTTAATCTAAGGTAGAACGGAGGTGGTTGTCAGGCACGCGTTCATAATTGAGAATGATGATGAGTGTCACGGATCATCACATTCATCCGGGTTAAGAACAAGTGATATCTTAGAATGGAAGCAAGCATGATTGAATGAAAAACAGTAGTAATTGCATTAATCCATCAAGACACAGCAGAGCTCCTCACCCCCAACCATGGGGTTTAGAGACTCATGCTGTAGAAGATACAATGAGAAACGTGTAAAGTGTCATGAGGTACAGATACAATGTCAAAAGATCCTATTAGTAGTAAACTAGTAACCTAGGGTATACAGAAATGAGTAAATGACGTAAAAATCCACTTCTGGGTCCACTTAGTGTGTGCTTGGGCTGAGCAATGAAGCATTTTCGTGTAGAGACCTTTTCTGGAGTTAAACGCCAGCTTTTATGCCAGTTTGGGCGTTTAACTCCAAGTTTTATGCCAGTTCCAGCGTTAAACGCTGGAATTTCTGAGGCTGATTTGCCACGCCGGTTTGGGCCATCAAATCTCGGGCAAAGTATGGACTATTATACATTGTTGGAAAGCCCAGGATGTCTACTTTCCAATGCCGTTGAGAGCGCGCCAATTGGGCTTTTGTAGCTCTAGAAAATCCACTTCGAGTGCAGGGAGGTCAGAATCCAACAACATCTGCAATCCTTTTCAGTCTCTGAATCAGATTTTTGCTCAGGACCCTCAATTTCAGCCAGAAAATACCTGAAATCACAAAAAAACACACAAACTCATAGTAAAGTCCAGAAAAATGAATTTTAACTAAAAACTAATAAAAATATACTAAAAACTAACTAGATTATACTAAAAACATACTAAAAACAATGCCAAAAAGTGTATAAATTATCCGCTCATCACAACACCAAACTTAAATTGTTGCTTGTCCCCAAGCAACTGAAAATCAAAATAGGATAAAAAGAAGAGAATATACTATAGACTCCAAAATATCAAGGAAACTTAGCTCCACTTAGATGAGCGGGACTAGTAGCTTTTTGCCTCCGAACAGTTTTGGCATCTCACTCTATCCTTTGAAGTCCAGAATGATTGGCATCTATAAGAACTCAGAACTCAGATAGTGTTATTGATTCTCCTAGTTAAGTATAATGATTCTTGAACATAGCTAATGTATGAGTTTTGGCTGTGGCCCAAAGCACTCTGTCTTCCAGTATTACCACCGGATACATACATGCCACAGACACATAATTGGGTGAACCTTTTCAGATTGTGACCCAGCTTTGCTAGAGTCCCCAATTAGAGGTGTCCAGGGTTCTTAAGCACACTCTTTTTGCCTTGGATCACAACTTTATTTCTTTCTTTTTTTCTTTTTTTTTTCGTTTTTTTTGATTCACTGCTTTTTCTTGCTTCAAGAATCAATTTGATGATTTTTCAGATCCTCAATAACAGTTCTCCTTTTCCATCATTCTTTCAAGAGCCAACAATTTTAACATTCTTAAAACAACAAATTCAAAAGACATATGCACTGTTCAGGCATTCATTCAGAAAACAAAAAGTATTGTCACCACATCAAACTAATTCAACTAGTTTCAAAGATGAATTCAAAATCCTGTACTTCTTGTTCTTTTGTGATTAAAGCATTTTTCATTTAAGAGAAGTGATGGATTCATAGGACATTCATAGCTTTAAGGCATAAACACTAAGATACAAATGATCATGTAATAAGACACAAACATGGATAAACATAAGCATAAAGATTCGAAAAATAGAAAATAAAGAACAAGGAGATTAAAGAACGGGTCCACCTTAGTGATGGCGGCTTGTTCTTCCTCTTAAAGATCTTATGGAGTGCTTGAGCTCCTTAATGCCTCTTCCTTGCCTTTGTTGCTCCTCTCTCATGATTCTATGATCTTCTTTAATTTCATGGAGGAGGATGGAATGTTCTTGGTGCTCCACCCTTAGTCGTCCCATGTTGGAACTCAATTCTCCTAGGGAGGTGTTGATTTGCTCCCAATGGTTTTGTGGAGGAAAGTGCATCCCTTGAGATGAATCTCTCCATCTCCCATGGCTCGGAGGTGGAAGCTTTTGCCTTCCCTTTCCTCTTTCTAGAGGTTTCTCCGGCCTTAGGTGCCATAAATGGTTATGGAGAAACAAAAAGCAACGCTTTTACCACACCAAACTTAGAAGGTTTGCTCGTCCTCGAGCAAAAGATTAAAGAAGAGAGAGAGTGGTGGGGATCCTGTGGGGTCCACAGATCCTGAGGTGTCAAGGACAAGTCATCCCTGCACCAAGTGGCTAGCAAAATTGCTCCCTGTGCCAATTCTGGCGTTAAACGCCGGGCTGGTGCCCATTTCTGGCGTTTAACGCCAGTCTGGTGCCCCTTTCTGGCGTTAAACGCCCAGAATGGTGCCAGACTGGGCGTTAAACACCCATCTGCTAGCCTTACTGGCGTTTAAACGCCAGCAAGTTCTCTTTCAGGGTGTGCTGTTTTTCTTTCTGTTTTTCTTTATGTTTTTGCTTTTTCAATTGATTTTGTGACTTCTCATGATCATCAACCTACAGAAAACATAAAATAGCAAAAGAGGATAGATAAGTATAACAAGATTGGGTTGCCTCCCAACAAGCGCTTCTTTAATGTCATTAGCTTGACAGTGGGCTCTCATGGAGCCTCACAGATACTCAGAGCAATGTTGGAACCTCCCAACACCAAACTTAGAGTTTGAATGTGGGGGTTCAACACCAAACTTAGAGGTTGGTTGTGGCCTCCCAACACCAAACTTAGAGTTTGACTGTGGGGGCTCTGTTTGACTCTGTTTTGATAGAAGCTCTTCATGCTTCCTCTCCATGGTTACAGAAGGAGAACCTTGAGTCTTATAGTTTGCACTGTCTGCAAGCCACGGAGCTTCCTGAATAGCAAACAATTGCTCATCCGGAAAGGTTTCAGAGATCTCAGTAGGAGGGAGGGATGCTCCTGCTACTGGTTCTATCCGGGACAGGTGATCAGCTACTTGATTCTCTGTCCCTTTTCTGTCTCTTATTTCTATATCAAACTCTTGCAGAAGCAACACCCATCTTATGAGCCTGGGTTTTGAATCCTGCTTTGTGAGTAGATATTTAAGAGCAGCATGGTTAGTGTACACAATCACTTTTGATCCTACTAAATAAGATCTGAACTTGTCAATGGCATAAACCACTGCAAGTAACTCTTTTTCTGTGGTTGTGTAGTTCTTCTGTGCATCATTTAAAATACGACTGCCATAATGAATGACGTGCAGAAGCTTACCATGCCCTTGTCCCAATACTGCACCAATGGCATGGTTACTGGCATCACACATTAGTTCAAATGGTAATGTCCAGTCTGGTGCAGAGATGACTGGTGCTGTGACCAGCTTAGCTTTTAGGGTCTCAAACGCTTGCAGACACTCCTTATCAAAGATAAATGGCGTGTCAGCAGCTAGCAGATTACTCAGAGGTTTGGCAATTTTTGAAAAATCCTTTATAAACCTTCTGTAGAATCCTGCATGCCCTAGAAAGCTTCTGATTGCCTTAACATTGGTAGGTGGTGGTAATTTTTCAATTACTTCAACTTTAGCTTGATCCACCTCTATTCCCTTGTTTGAAATTTTATGCCCAAGGACAATCCCTTCAGTCACCATAAAGTGACAGTTTTCCCAGTTTAAAACTAGGTTGGTCTCTTGGCATCTTTTCAGAACAAGTGCTAGATGGTTAAGGCAGGAGCTGAATGAGTCTCCAAATACTGAAAAGTCATCCATGAAGACTTCCAGAAATTTCTCTACCATATCTGAGAAGATAGAGAGCATGCACCTCTGAAAGGTTGCAGGTGCATTGCACAGACCAAAAGGCATCCTTCTGTAGGCAAATACTCCAGAAGGACATGTAATTGCTGTTTTCTCTTGGTCCTGAGGATCTACTGCAATTTGGTTGTAACCTGAGTAGCCGTCCAAAAAGCAGTAGTATTCATGACCTGCTAGTCTCTCTAGCATCTGGTCTATGAATGGTAAAGGAAAATGATCCTTTCTGGTGACTGTATTGAGCCTTCTGTAGTCAATACACATGCGCCACCCTGTAACTGTTCTTGTAGGAACTAGTTCATTCTTTTCATTATGAACCACTGTCATGCCTCCCTTCTTAGGGACAACGTGGACAGGGCTCACCCAGGGGCTATTAGAAATAGGATAAATAATCCCAGCCTCTAGTAACTTAGTGACCTCTTTCTGCACCACCTCCTTCATGGCTGGATTTAGCCGCCTTTGTGGTTGAACCACTGGCTTAGCATCATCCTCCAATAGGATCTTGTGCATGCATCTTGCTGGGCTAATGCCCTTAAGATCACTTATGGACCACCCAAGAGCTGTCTTGTGTGTCCTTAGCACTTGAATTAGTGCTTCCTCTTCCTGTGGATTTAAAGCAGAGCTTATGATCACTGGAAAAGTGTCACCTTCTCCCAGAAATACATATTTTAGGGATGGTGGTAGTGGCTTGAGCTCTGGTTTAGGAGGCTTATCTTCTTCCTGAGGAATTTTCAGAATTTCTTTTATTTCCTTTAGTTCCTCCAGATCAGGCTGAACATCTTTAAAGATGTCATCTAGCTCTGATTCAAGACTTTTAGTCATATTGACCTCCTCCACCAAAGAATCAATGATATCAGTGCTCATGCAGTCATTTGATGTGTCTGGATGCTGCATAGCTTTGACAACATTCAACTTGAACTCATCCTCATTGACTCTCAGGGTTAATTCCCCTTTTTGGACATCAATGAGGGTCCGTCCAGTTGCTAGGAAAGGTCTTCCTAGAATGAGAGTTGCACTCTTGTGCTCCTCCATTTCCAGCACTACAAAGTCAGTGGGAAAGGCAAATGGCCCAACCTTGACAATCATGTCCTCAATTATGCCTGATGGGTATTTAATGGAGCCATCAGCAAGTAGGAGACATATCCTGGTTGGTTTGACTTCTTCAGTCAAGCCAAGCTTTCTGATAGTGGATGCAGGTATTAGGTTGATACTTGCCCCAAGATCACATAGAGCTTTCTTGGTACAATTACCCTCTAATGTGCATGGTATCATAAAGCTTCCAGGATCTTTAAGCTTCTCTGGTAAGCTCTTTAATATGACTGCACTGCATTCTTCAGTGAGAAAAACTTTTTCAGTTTCTCTCCAGTCCTTCTTATGACTTAAGATCTCTTTCATGAACTTAGCATAAGAAGGTATTTGCTCAAGTGCCTCTGCAAACGGAATCTTTATTTCAAGAGTCCTTAGATAGTCTGCAAAGCGGGCAAATTGCTTATCCTGTTCCGCTTGGCGGAGTTTCTGAGGATATGGCATCTTGGCTTTATATTCTTCAACCTTAGATGCTGCAGGTTTATTCCTTACAGAAGTGGTTGAAGAAGCCTTTTTAGAGGGATTACTATCAGCACTCTCAGGTGTCTGATTCCTCTTTTGCGTTTGAACGCCAGGATTGGGTGGAAAATGGGCGTTTAACGCCAACTTTTCCCCCTTGTCTAGCGTTTGAACGCCAGAACTGGGCAGGGAATGGGCATTTAACGCCAACTTTCCCTCCTTTTCTGGCGTTTGGACGCCAACAGCATTCCTCTCTGGGCTCTTACTGTCCTCAGAGGGATTTTGAACAGTGGTTTGGTTATCCTCTGTCAATTGTTCCTTATTTGGCTTTTTGCTACCTTGAGCAGTGTTATTCAATGTCTTCCCACTCCTTAGTTGAACTGCTTGACATTCTTCTGTTATCTGTTTAGATATCTGCTGTTTTGCTTGATTTAACTGCAGTTCTATGTTCTTGTTAGCAACTTTAGTTTCATGGAGCATCTCTTTAAATTCTGCTAACTGTTCTGTCATCAGGAGCAATTGTTGACTAAGCTCAATCATCTGTTCTTGAGGATTAGGATCAGTGGCTACTGCCCTGACTTCCTCTTTTGGGGAGAACTCATTGCTAGAGTACAAATATTGGTTTCTAGCAACAGTGTCTATAAGCTCTTGAGCCTCTTCAATTGTCTTCCTCATGTGTATAGATCCACCAGCTGAGTGGTCTAAAGACATCTGAGCTTTTTCTGTAAGCCCATAGTAGAAGATGTCTAACTGTACCCACTCTGAAAACATTTCAGAGGGGCATTTTCTTAGCATACCTCTATACCTCTCCCAGGAATTATAAAGGGATTCATTATCCTCTTGTTTAAAACCTTGGATGTCCAGCCTTAGCTGTGTCATCCTCTTTGGAGGGTAAAAGTGATTCAAGAATTTGTCTGATAACTGTTTCCATGTCTTTATGCTTGCTGTAGGTTGGTTATTCAACCACCTCTTAGCTTGATCTTTTACAGCAAATGGAAACAGTAATAGTCTGTAGACATCCTGATCCACCTCTTTATCACGTACTGTGTCAGCAATTTGTAAGAACTGTGCCAGAAACTCAGTAGGCTCTTCCTGAGGAAGACCGGAATACTGGCAATTTTGCTGCACTATGATAATGAGTTGAGGGTTTAGCTCAAAGCTGCTTGCTTTAATGGGAGGTATACAGATGCTACTCCCATATGCAGCTGTAATGGGGTTAGCATATGACCCCAGAGTCCTTCTGGACTGTTCAATTCCACTTAGGTCCATGATGGAGAAAGGGAATATGATATGGATTCACAAGTAAAGTTTTTTTTTTAATTAAAAGTGACCGAAAATAATAAAAGAAAATAAATGGAAAATAAAATAAAATTTCGAAAAATAAAATCAAAGAAAATTGAAAACTAAATTAATTAATTAATTAAAAAGATATGATTGAGAAGATATGATTGCAAATAAAAATGATTGAAAAGATATGATTTTGAAAATCTTTGACTAATTTAATGCAAAATTTCGAAAATTATGAGTAAAACAAGGAAAGAATATTTTTTTATTTTTAAAATTTAATGAGGAAAGAGAAAAACAACAGAACGACACTAAACTTAGAAATTTTAGATCAAAACAAAGAGAACAAACAAGAAAACTTTGAATGTCAAGATGAACACCAAGAACACTTTGAGGATCAAGATGAACACCAAGAACAAGTTTTTGAAAAATTTTTAAGTGAATAAAAGCACAAAAGACACCAAACTTAAAATTTAAAACTAAATTCAAATAAAAGACTCTAAACCAACAAAAATAAAACAGTCCTAATCTAAGCAACAAGTTAAACCGTCAGTTGTCCAAACTCGAACAATCCCCGGCAACGGCGCCAAAAACTTGGTGCACGAAATTGCAATCACACTTTTGCAACCCCGCACAACTAACCAGCAAGTGCACTGGGTCGTCCAAGTAATACCTTACGTGAGTAAGGGTCGATCCCACGGAGATTGTCGGCTTGAAGCAAGCTATGGTTATCATGTAAATCTTAGTCAGGATATCAGAAATTACCAGGATTGATTGTGAAGAGTAAGAGAACATGAAATAAGTACTTGTTTTGCAGTAATGGAGAACAGGTTGAGGTTTTGGAGATGCTCCATCTTCTGAATCTCTGCTTTCCTACTGTCTTCTTCTTCAAACACACAAGGCTCCTTCCATGGCAAGCTGTATGCAAGGGTTTCACCGTTGTCAGTGGCTACCTCCCATCCTCTCAGTGGAAATTTTCAACGCACCCTATCACGGCACGGCTATCCATCTGTCGGTTCTCAATCAGGCCGGAATAGAATCCAGTGATTCTTTGGCGTCTGTCACTAACGCCCCGCCCTCAGGAGTTTAAAGCTCGTCACAGTCATTTAATCATTGAATCCTACTCAGAATACCACAGACAAGGTTTAGACCTTCCGGATTCTCTTGAATGCCGCCATCAGTTCTAGCTTATACCACGAAGATTCCGGTTAAAGAATCCAAGAGATATCTACTTAATCTAAGGTAGAACGGAGGTGGTTGTCAGGCACGCGTTCATAATTGAGAATGATGATGAGTGTCACGGATCATCACATTCATCCGGGTTAAGAACAAGTGATATCTTAGAATGGAAGCAAGCATGATTGAATGAAAAATAGTAGTAATTGCATTAATCCATCAAGACACAGCAAAGCTCCTCACCCCCAACCATGGGGTTTAGAGACTCATGCTGTAGAAGATACAATGAGAAACATGTAAAGTGTCATGAGGTACAGATACAATGTCAAAAGATCCTATTAGTAGTAAACTAGTAACCTAGGGTATACAGAAATGAGTAAATGACGTAAAAATCCACTTCTGGGTCCACTTAGTGTGTGCTTGGGCTGAGCAATGAAGCATTTTCGTGTAGAGACCTTTTCTGGAGTTAAACGCCAGCTTTTATGCTAGTTTGGGCGTTTAACTCCAAGTTTTATGCCAGTTCCAGCGTTAAACGCTGGAATTTCTGAGGCTGATTTGCCACGCCGGTTTGGGCCATCAAATCTCGGGCAAAATATGGACTATTATACATTGCTGGAAAGCCCAGGATGTCTAGTTTCCAATGCAGTTGAGAGCGCGCCAATTGGGCTTCTGTAGCTCTAGAAAATCCACCTCGACTGTAGGGAGGTCAGAATCCAACAGCATCTGCAGTCCTTTTCAGTCTCTGAATCAGATTTTTGCTCAGGACCCTCAATTTCAGCCAGAAAATACCTGAAATCACAGAAAAACACACAAACTCATAGTAAAGTCCAGAAAAATGAATTTTAACTAAAAACTAATAAAAATATACTAAAAACTAACTAGATTATACTAAAAACATACTAAAAACAATGCCAAAAAGCGTATAAATTATCCGCTCATCAACGACCCAGTGCACTTGCTGATCAGCTGCACGAAATTGTGTATCACGATTTTGTGTACCAAGTTTTTGGCGCCGTTGCCGGGGATTGTTCGAGCTTGCACAACTAACGGTTCATCTTGTTGCTGAGATTAGGTAATTTTCTTTTTGTTTTAACCTTTATTTTATTTTCAAAAAGTTTTCAAAAATATTTCAAAAATTTTTTCTTCTTTTTTGTTTTTCCAAAATAGCCTTCGAAAAAAAACCAAAAAAAATTTTAATAAAATCATAAAAAGCAAAAAAATTATTTTCTGTTTCTTGTTTGAGTCTAGTGTCAATTTTTAAGTTTGGTGTCAATTGCATGTTTTAATTTTTCCAAAAAATTTTTTTTCCAAAATTCATGCATTGCATTCTTCATGATCTTCAAGTTGTTCTTAATGAGTCTCCTTGTTTGATCTTCATATTTTCTTGTTTTGTGTCTTTTGTTGTTTTTCATATGCATTTTTGAATTCATAGTGTCTAAACATGAAAAATCTCTAAGTTTGGTGTCTTGCATGTTTTTCTTTTCTTGAAAATTTTTCAAAAATAAGTTCTTGATGTTCATCATGATCTTCAAAGTGTTCTTGGTGTTCATCTTGACATTCATGGTGTTCTTGCATGCATCATTTGTTTTAATCCGAAATTTTTATATGTTAAGTCATTTAGTGATTTTTCTCTTTCCTCATTAAATTCAAAAAAATAAAAAAATATTTTTTCTTTATTTCACTCATAAATTGAGAAATCGTTGTGTTGACTTAGTCAAAATTTTTAAAATAAGTTGTTTCTTGTTAGTCAAGTCAAGATTTCAATTTAAAAAATTTATTTTTTTAAAATCTTTTTCAAAATCAAATTTTTTTTTATTTTTTTCCTTTGTTTTTAGAAAATTTTCAAAAATCTTTTTCAAAACTTTTCAAAATCTTTTTCCTATTTTTACCTCATATTTTCTGAAATAAATACTAACAATTAATGTTCTGATTCAAAAATTTCAAGTTTCTTACTTTCTTGTTAAGAAAGGTTCAATATTTGAATTTTAGAATCATATCTTTTAATTTCTTGTTAGTTAAGTCATCAATTAAAAAAAAAAAAAGAAAAATCAAATCTTTTTCAACCATATCTTTTCAATCATATCTTTTTAAAAATCAAATTTTTTTCAATCATATCTCTTTTAATTTAATTTCAAAATCTTTTTCTAATGTCTTATCTTTTCAAAACTTACTATTTCTTATCTTTTTCAAAACCACCTAACTACTTTTCTCTCCCATTAATTTTGAAAAGTAGCTAACATTTTTAAAAATCTTTTTTTAATTAATTAATTTATTTGATTTTCAATTTGCCTTTATTTCCTTTCTTAAATTTCAAATTCTAAATTAAAATAAAAACAAAAATATTTTTCTTCTCTTTTAACTAATTTTCGAATTTTCTCTCCCCCTCTTGTCCTTCTATTTATTTTATTTATTTACTAACACTCCTTCTCCACTCATAAAAAATTTGAATCCTCTCGTCCTCTCTGTGTTCGAATTTTTCTCTTTCTTTCCTCATTCTTATTCTTCTTCTCTTCTACTCACATAAAGGAATCTCTATATCTTGACAAAGAGGATCCCTATTATTTCCTGTTCTCTTCTTTTTCTTATGAGCAGAAACAGGCATAAAAACATTCTTGTTGAAGCTGGTCCTGAACCTGAGAGGACTCTGAAGAAGATAAGAGAAGCTAGAGCACAACACTCCAGAGAGGATCTTATAGAAAATTTCGAAAAAGAATGAGACATGGCAGCCGAACCCAACAATGCAAGAAAGGTGCTTGGTAATTTTACTACACCAACTTCCAACTTCCATGGAAGAAGCGTCTTAATCCCTGCCATTGGAGCAAACAATTTTGAGCTTAAGCCTCAATTAGTTTCTCTGATGCAACAAAATTGCAAGTTTTATGGACTTCCATCAGAAGATCATTTTCAGTTCTTAACTGAATTCTTGCAGATCTGTGATACTGTTAAGACCATTGGAGTTGATCCCGAGGTCTACAAGCTTATGCTTTTTCCTTTTGGTGTAAGAGACAGAGCTAAAATATGGTTGGACTTTCAACCTAGAGATAGCCTGAACTCTTGGGATAAGCTGGTCTTGACTTTCTTAGCCAAATTCTTTCCTCCTCAAAAGCTGAGCAAGCTTAGAGTGGATGTTCAAACCTTCAGGCAGAAAGAAGGTGAATCCCTCTATGAAGCTTGGGAAAGATACAAGCAACTGACCAAAAAGTGTCCTTCTAACATTCTATCAGAATAGACCATCCTGGATATATTCTATGATGGTCTATCTGAATTGTCTAAGATGTCGTTGGACCATTCTGCAGGTGGATCTATTCACCTGAAGAAAATGCCTGCAGAAGCTCAGGAACTCATTGAAATACTTGCAAATAACCATTTCATGTACACCTCTGAAAGGAATCCTGTGAATAATGGGACGTCTCAGAGGAATGGAGTTCTTGAAATTGATACTTTGAATGCCATATTGGCTCAGAACAAAATGTTAACTCAGCAAGTTAATATGATTTCTCAAAGTCTGAATGGATTGCAACTTGCATCCAACTGTACTAAAGAAGTATCTTCTGAAGAAGAAGCTTATGATCCTGAGAACCCTACAATGGTAGAGGTGAATTACATGGATGAAGCCTATGGAAACACCTATAATCTGTCATGGAGAAATCATCCAAATTTCTCATGGAAGGATCAACAAAAGCCTCAACAAGGCTTTAACAATAATAATGGTGGAAGAAATAGGTTTTGCAATGGCAAGCCTTTTCCATCATTCTCTCAGCAATAGACAGAGAATTCTGAGCAGAATCTATCTAGCTTAGCAAATATAGTCTCTGATCTATCTAAGGCCACTCTCAGTTTCATGAATGAAACAAGGTCCTCCATCAGAAACTTGGAAGCACAAGTGGGTCAGCTGAGTAAAAGGGTTACTGAAACTCCTCCTAGCACTCTCCCAAGCAATACAGAAGAGAATCCCAAAAGAGAGTGCAAGGCCATAACCATTACCAACATGGCCAAACCTGGAGAGGGTGAAAAGGCTGTGATTCCCAGTGAGAAAGACCTCAGGGAATGTCCACTGGCCATTAAGGAGTACCCCACTGCGAAACCAAAGGAATCTGAGGCTCATACAGAGACCATAGATATTCCATTGAACTTTTTATTAGCATTCATGAGCTCTGATGACTATTCATCTTCTAAAGAAGATGAAGACATTGCTAAAGGGCAAGTTGCCCAGTAGTTAGGAGCAATCATGAAGCTGAATGCCAAGCTATTTGGTAATGACACTTGGGAGGATGAACCTCCATTGCTCATTAATAATGAACTAAATACCTAGGTTCAGTAAACTTTACCTAAAAAAGAAACAAGATCCTGGTAAATTCTTAATACCCTGTACCATAGGCACCATGACCTTTGAGAAGGCTCTGTGTGACCTAGGGTCACGTATTAACCTCATGCCACTCTCTGTAATAGAGAAACTAGGAATCTTTGAGGTACAAGCTGTAAGAATCTCACTAGAGATGGTAGACAAATCAATGAAACAGGCTTATGGACTAGTAGAGGACGTGCTAGTGAAGGTTGAAGGCCTTTACATCCCTGCTGATTTCATAATCCTAGACACTGGGAAGGATGATGATGAATCCATCATCCTTGGCAGACCTTTCCTAGCCACAACAAAAGCTGTGATTGATGTTGACAGAGGAGAGTTGGTTCTTCAATTGAATGAGGACTACCTTGTATTCAAGACTCAAGGTTCTCCTTCTGTACACATGGAGAAGAAGTATGAAAAGTTTCTCTCAATAAAGATTCAAACAAAGCCCCCACATTCAAACTCTAAGTTTGGTGTTGGGAGGCCACAACCAAACTCTAATTTTGGTGTTGAGAGGCTACAACCAAACTCTAAGTTTAACGTTGAGAGGCCTGCAAGTACCATTTGTTATTACGAATAGTGCTTTTATACATGATCTAATCTATTTGCCTCTATGTGGTTTAGAAGTTATTCTAGGATTAGATTGGTTGTCCAAGTATCATGTTTTTCTTGATTACTATGAAAGAACTGTTGTTATTCCATCTGATAGTTTAGATATTAAACCATTTTTGTCTTATACTTTATACCTGAATTTCGTAAGAGTTACCTTAGATGGGAGTGATTGTGAGGGGTACGTTCTGTTAGCGGCTAGCTCGAATGATAGTGAATTAAGACTAGAATGGATCCGAGTGGTAAAGGAATTTTCTGATGTTTTCCTAGACAACATACCTGAGTTTCCTCCTCAGCGAGAGATAGAGTTCAGCATTGATCTAGTACTTGGAACCGGATCAATTTCCATAGCACCGTACTGGATGTCACCACTAGAACATGCAGAATTGAAGAAGTAGTTGGATGACTACTTGGAAAGAAATTTATTCGCCCCAGTGCATCACCTTGGGGAGCTCCAATATTGCTGGTAAAGAAGAAGAATGGTGGAATGAGACTTTGCACGGATTACTGACAGCTAAATAAAGTCACTATCAAGAATAAGTATCCACTCCATGGATTGATGATTTGATGGATTAGTTGAAAGGTACAACTGTGTTCTTGAAGATTGACTTGCGATCGAGTCATCACCAAATTCGAGTAAGCGAGCCATATATACCAAAGATTGTGCTCATGACTCAGAAATGATGACGATGCTGAGACTTATGGGAGCAGAATAACTAGAAGCTGTGAGACAAGATTGTAATGGTCTATGGAGGTATAAAAATAGAATTTGTGTGCCAAACTCTAGAGAATTGTGACAAAGGATTCTTGCAGAAGCTCACCAAAGTATATTTTTTATGCATCTTGGAGTGACAAAGATGTATCAAGATTTGAAACAAATGTTCTGTTGGTAGGGCTTAAAGAAAAAGGAAGCTGATTATCTCTCAAAATGTTTAACCTGCTAGAAGGTGAAGGTGGAACATCAGAAACCGTCAGGAACCCTGCAACCCTTGAAAATACCACAATGGAAATAGCAGCAGATCACTATGGATTTTGTCACGGGATTGCCAAGGACCTCAATAGGAGACGATACTATTTCGGTGATTGTGGACAGGTTAATAGAATCAGCGCATTTTCTTTCGATTTGAGTTGACTATACTTTAGAAAGGCTAGTACGGCTATATATTCAAGAAATCATACGATTGCACGGGATACCTTCGTCAATTGTTTCAGATCGAGATCCGAGATTTACTTCCAGATTCTCGGGAGCTTTTCAGAAAGCTTTGGGAATAGAATTGCACATGAGTACAGCATACCATCCTCAGATAGACGGACAATCAGAGAGGACAATTCAGACATTAGACATGCTAAGATCTTTTGTGATGGATAACCAAGGCAGTTGGGATAAATATTTGCCGTTGGTCGAGTTCGTCTACAACAACAGTTACCAAAAACGTATCGGAATGGCACCATATGAAGCTCTCTACGAAAGAAGATGCCAAACACGATTGTATTTGAATGACGACGGAGAAGCTAGTGTCTTAGGTCTAGACTTAGCGCAAGAAACTACTGAGAAGATAAAGGGGATTCATCAGAAGATCCAGATAGCACAAAGCCGTCAAAAAAGCTATGCCGATAATAAACGTAGGCCCTTAGAGTTTAGTGACGTAGACCATATCTTTCTAAAAGTAACCCCGACTACTGGAATAGTTAGAGCCCTTAAGACTAAAAAGCTTAACCCTCGATACATAGGACCATTCCAAATACTTAAAAGAGTCGGTCTAGTAGCCTATCAAGTAGCCCTTCCTCCATATCTGTCAAACCTTCATGATGTATTTTTGTCTCGTAAATTAAGAAATATATTCCCAACGAGAGTCACATTTTACAACCAGAGACAGTATAGTTATGAAATGATTTGACATATTAAGTAACACCAGTTCAGATCATAGAAAGAAGTGATAAGCGACTGAGGGGTATAACTGTTCGCTTGGTCAAAGTGACTTAGGAACAAAAAGGAGAAGAAGAGTACACTTGGGAACTGGAAGATAAGATGAAGGCTAATTACCCATAACTATTCTCAGGTAACTGAAATTTTGAGGGTCACATTTTCTTTTAGGAGGGTAGAATGTAACAACCCTGATTTCTGAGTACGCGAGATCTTTTCTGAAAATACGGATTTCTCCCGAAGATCAGTAAGGGGAGAACCTTTGATATATCATCAGGAATCTTAATCCTCATTGTCATTATGTCATCTTTAAGCTAGAACCTTTTCTGAGGCAAGCTCGATAATGCAGTCACGAAGAACTTAGTTTTTGAACCGTATCGGTTAGGAGTTTTGATTCTATTTTTCGTAAATAGACTCAGTTTGACGAACCAGACTCGATTCATGAGAGAAGAGATATAATAGGATAATATTATCATTATATTAGTATTATAAGCTTATTGAATAATATTATAAGGTTACCTGGTCAGTTTTAGTTAAAAATGAAAAATCGGTTTAACCGGGTTCACAGTTCACTGGTGCAGCTTAGAACCAACACTCTCTGATGACTTTAGCAATGCTAAGGCCTCATCATACATGTTCTATTTTCATAATAAATATGATACTAGTTTCATTTATGATAGTAGCACAGAAAAGAATTTTTAGAGATGTTTTTACGATTGTTCCGATACATCTAGTTTTAGTCATTATACACCTGAGATATTTTAATATTTTTTAACCCACCTCCAAGACAACCAATCACAACTCACCCTACACCCCAAGACACTTCAAGGCTGGTCATTTACTCCCTTTGGCCGAAAATGAGAAGAGAGAAAAGAGAGAAACTTTCATGACACTTTAGTCTTCAAAGCTTGATTTTTGCTGAACTAAAACTCAAATCAAAATTCTAATCTGACCAAAATGATCCTCTCTTCTTTCTCTACATAATCATATGACTTATCAAGGCTGGAATCAAGGTGAGTTGGCTGCACCAACTCCCTTTTGCTTCGGTTTCAAGGAAACATGCTTAAACATGTGTTTTCTTGATATTCTTCCTTAGGAATCATGCTTAACTTTACTTGAGGACCAAGAAACATTAATTTCCAGCAACTCTAAGGTGATAAATTCCTTCCTAATGTGCTGAGTGAGATTTGGTCAGTTGAGGGTTTTTGGATTTAAAGTTGTTCTTGATGTGATTTAGGAGGAAAAAGTGCTTAAGGACCACCTGAAAGTCTAACCGAATTAGGAGCAGCAAAACCAGGTAGGGTTTGACGAAATTAATCTTGATTCGTTGTGTGATTGTGATATGGTTTGCATGTGATTGAAATTGATGGTTTATATGAGTGATTCTTATTGATATTTTGGTGAAAATTTGATGAAATTTGATGATATTCAACTTTGAACTTATGTTCTTCATTGCTACTGGAAAAATGAAACCCTAGGCCCTAAATTGGGGTTCAATTTGTGTTAAAAATCATGTAGAAAATATGGGGTTTTAGTGGATGAGAATTTATTTTGAATTATAGTAAAAATCGGTTGCTGAAAAGACTAAAAAACGGGTAAAAACAGAGAAAGAATCTAAAGAATTTACGAAGAACACGAAGAACACTTTGAGTGTGATGAAGAACAATGAAGAACAGGCTTTAGATCTTAAAAAGGGCAAGGAAGTAAAATTTTTGGTGTTTAAGGGGTTATTTGGTAATTTCTGAAAGTTAAGGTGGTTAAAGTAGAAATATTAAAAGTTACGTGTGGCAAAAGGTGAATTTTAAAGGTTAAAAGTTAAAGTGGGATAATTTTTGAAAATTTAATGATAAAATAATAAATAATAATAAAATATTAAATAATAATATTTAATTAAAAATAATATTTTAATAAAATAATAAAATAATTCGGAAAAGGCAGTTTTCCGTAAAAGCTTTAGAAAGACAACTTTAACTGCTAAATCTCATAATTACCTTCATAAAACACTTAGGGAGTGGTAATAACATGATAATGAGGCAAAGAAAAAGGAAAGATAAGAAGTTAAAGAAAAGATAAAAACAAAAAAAATTCTGTAAAGTTTTAATGACAGAAAAACAAACAGAGATTAGTGAATGAACTAGGGCAACATAGTTAGTCATTGAGTTGCGACTAGGGTTAGGTATTATATGAAAAGTTAAACTGTTTCAATATAGACTTAATAAACCTATACTTGGGATAACTATTCATACCAAAATTTACATAAGCTTTAAATACATACGTTAAGCAGAGAAATCAAAGCAGAGTAGAGAAACACAGAGAACAGAGTAACAAGAGTAAAGTAAAGAGATAAAGTGAAAAAGAGTAAATATAGATACAGAGAAAGAGTAATTAGAGAAAAGTAAAGAGATTCAGAGATAAGAGAAACCAGAACAGCGTAAAGAAATATAAAGAGAAGAGTAATATAATAAAGATATATATATATATATATATATTAGTTGCTTGATGCAACCCAGAGCTATATTATTATATATATTAGTTGCTTAATGCAACCTAGAGCTATATATATATATATATATATGAGTTGCTTGATGCAACCCAGAGCTATATTAATATATATATTAGTTGCTTGATGCAACCCAGAGCATTTGTAGGGAAACGAAGTTACCTACAGCTATTTTTCGCTTCCCCAGAGCAGAGCAGAGCAGAGTATATATTTTTTGCAGTAAGCAGAGGCTGTGTCAAATGAGCGGCTATTATTATATGCGCATTTATTTAGGACGGAAAATCGTATTCGGAAATTTAGGACTACTCGTGACCGGATAAATGTCGGAATTGCGGGCAGCCAACCGACACATGAGCTCATGGCCTGCACTCGGGCTAGACATGCATCATTCTTGTCTGCGCATGATTCTCTGTTGCATTCCTTTCTGTGTGTGATCTATTTTTTTTATTTTGTCTGGTTGTATGCTATTTCTGTGTTTTATTTTCTTGTATTCTTTTGTTTGTGTTCAGCTTTCTATTTTCTCTACTTTCTCTATCTATCTTTATCTTCTGTTTACTGCTTTGCTATATTTTATTATTCGTCCGCTAATTGACCCCAAATAAATGAATGTAACTAATAACCCCGGCCCTACTAAGAACTCCCCAGTTTTTACCCCATTCTCTCCCTTCCTCCCATCAGATGGAGATGGGCATGATATCCTATGAAGTTGAATACCTTTACATTTATGAGGACCCAGTCTATTATGGTTACTACATTTTGAGTACGAAGCCTCGTATGAGACGTTACGAGTTACAAAACCGTCCCTTCCAACATCCTCTATATGTCTCGCTTTTTGATCCTGACGCTCCCTACGACTTTCCCCTTATCCTAGCTACACCCTGACGCACCTGTACATCCTTTTCTCGATGGTCCCAGACACCCTATACCAGCTCAACCCTTGAATGAGGAGGCACCTGAGCCTATCATACCTGATGAGCCCGAGTTAGCTGGTGACTATGTACCTGTGATTCCACCAGAGTGGGACTTCCCTCTGAGCCAATCCTAGACTTTCAACAGCCTGCTGAGCCGGGACTACCGGACGATGGGGTAGCTCCGATATACCCAAACGGACATGTGCTCGCGAATGATTTTGTACATAGGGACAGTAGTGCTTCTGGTGGGTCTGAGGGTATAGCTGTAGCTGCAGACGAGGAAAAGGATGAGGATCCTGAGATAGAGATAGAGCAGGATGAAGAAATGGGCAAGTCTCATGACGATCCTCCGAACGTCCACGTGTATATATAGTCTAACAGTAGTAGGGGAATTCTTTTGATGACACTCTAGTCTAACATTGTCTGTTAGTTAGTCTCTTATTTGAGTTAGTAGACATGAGAGCTAGGAGCTGTAGAGTGGTTAGGCTAGCCTGGGTGCCAGCTTAGCGGCTTTTTGTATGGGCCAGGCCTTGGGAGTGTCGTGTATATATTAGCTACGTATGTTGACGAGGATGTAAACTGACTTGATGTCTTGTGAACGCTACATGTTTTGTTATAGTGTACATGATGTGTATTATCAACTGTGTTCTATGTTTCTTTATGCTTCCTTTTATTTCTATCAATGTATGTTTGTTTATTTTACCTTATCATCCTCAACGATATTAAAAAAAAACTTACTCGTAAAATTGGCAACATTCTAACAAGGAACAGGCTCATATATTAAGTAACAATTAATAATTAGGAAGAATAAGTTGGTAACACTTGGCTTCTTATATGACCATGGCATACTGGGAGTTGGGTTATTACATGCAAAGCATCTAATTCCATAACTCCTTTCCTCATTGATCTTTCAGAAGAGTAGCGGTATTGATTGTTGGGGACCATCTCAATCAACTCTAGTGCCTCATCAGTAGTCTTCTTCATATATAAAGATCCTCTAGCCAAGTTATCCAGTGAAACCCCTGAGGTTGGGGTGATCCCATATAAAATATCTGAAGCTAGACCCAGTCTGCAAACATATCTGGAAGGCACTTTCTAAGCTTCTCCTTCTAACCCTCTCCCAAGTTTCATAGAGGGCTCTCATTCATGTTGTCTGAAGGTCTGAACATTGGTTCTGGGCTTAGTTAACCTCTGTAGTGGGAAGAACTTGTTTAAGAACTTAGTGACCAAGTCCTCCCATGTGGCTATGCTCTCCTTGCGCTAATTATCTAACCACTGTTTAGCCCAGTCTCTCACAGCAAAAGGAAAGAGAAAAAGTCGATAAACCTCAGCTGAGACGCCATTGGCCTTAACTGTGTCACAGATTTGCAAGAAGTTGGAGATAAACAAATTTGGATCTTCTTGTGGGCTCCCACTAAATTGACAATTTTGTTGAACCAATGTAATAAGTTGAGGCTTCAACTCAAAAATTATTGGCATTAACAGTGGGTGTCACAATGCTACTTCCACAACTCCCTGGATTAGGAGTAGTGAGTCAACCAAGAGTTCTCCTACGTGGAGGGACATTAGCATCGTTTGGGTCTACCATGTATTGTTTAAAAGACTCCTCAACCACTTCTTCAATCTCCTCTTCAACTCTTTTATTTCTGGCTTATTTCCTTTGTTGCCAAAGATTTCTTTCAATCTCAGGGTCGTAGTGGAGTGGTTCTCTGTCCCTATTATTCTGCATAGACAAAAATAAAAAGAAAATCAAATTAGAACTTCCTTTACTGTGTGAAGAGAATTCCCAGGGGAAATAAAACGAACAGTAAATATATATATACTAGAAGAAGTGAGTTAGATTGGGGTTTAGAAGTCCAGAAATAGCCCCAAGTGGTTTTCAATTAATGAGCTCACATGCAGGGACCTGTGCGGACACATATCTATGTGTTCGCACACTTGCTGAATCATGATCTGTGTGTGCGCACAAATTGTGTGCATATGCACACTTCAACTTAGTCCACTATAGCAATTTATATATCATTTCGAAGCCCCAGATGTTAGCTTTCGAATGCCGCTAAAACTGCCTCATTTGGACCTATGTAGCTCATGTTATGACCAATTTAGTATCGAGAGGTTAGGGTTGGCAGCTTTCCAAATCCTTCATTTCTTGAATTCTTCCCTTTTTCATGCTCTTTTCCTCACTTCTTCAACCCATACTTGTCTTGGAAACTTGAAATTACTTAACAAACACATCAAGGCACCAAATGGGATTAAAGTGAATAAAATTGACTAAATTAAGCACGAAAGAGCATGTTTTCACTTTCAAGAACAATTTAGGAAGAAATCTCAAAAGCACGCTATTTAGGTGAATAAATGTGGGTTTATATGATGCAATCTACTCAAATCAATTGAGAGATTGAGCAGGCTGTGGTTATCTTGCAGATCTTAGTCAGGCAAATAGAAAGGTAATTTTGATTGTTGTAGGCTGATAAACAAACAATAACAGAAGCGATAAATGGATAGGATAAAGGCAGTAATTAGCAGTTAGTTATTGCTCCGGAGGTGCTTCTTCTTTTGAATTAACACGTCATACTCTCTATTTCAACGATGAATGATTCCTTCAATGGCAAGACTATAAGTGATTAAGCCATGGGTCGTGGTCATTAATCTCCTCAGGTCCAGACCAAACATCCGAACGGACTAGATCAATCTGGGAGAGGGTGAAGTGCGCATAAGTCAATCTCTTTGTTGATCCTACTTAAAACGCCACAGACAAGGTCGGATCTTCCAAATCAGAGATTGCTACTCTTATGGTTCTAGCCCTTAAAGCCATAGGAACCTCAATTGCCCCTGACTAATGATGTTATATGTCACATACCCCAATTAATCCAGATAATTCTGTTGGAACCCGTGATGCATCCTCAAGCTGTAGCTCAAAACTATCCGGTTTAGGACTCGTAAGGATCTCATGTAGAATTGAGATTCATAACAATGAAGAATGACAATGCATCATAGAATAGAACTACACATTCATTGGAATAGAAAAGCAATTGTATTAATCCATAGGAATCAGCAGAGCTTCTCACCTTAACCTAGGAGATTTAGTTTCTCACACTGTACAAAAGGTTTTCACGTTCCAAAAGACCAAAGATACTTAACAAGAGTTATCTTACTTCTATTTATACTAAAAAATAATTAAGAATTACAAAAATGAAGTAAACCAAGTAAAATGATGCGAAAATCTACTTCTGGGCCCACTTGGTGAGTGTTTAGGCTGAGCTTGGCTTTTAACTTGAAGGAGTGGGCATTGAGCACCCTCTAGAAAGTGACTATGCTGCTTTCTTGCTCCCCTTGTGGCATTGAACGCTAGGTTTGGGCATTCAACACTGGCCTTGGTCCTCTTGGGGTGTTGAACGCCCTACAAGGGTTAGTTTAGGTGTTCAACGCCCATTTTGGGCAATAGAATCTGAAGAAACTTATAGACTATTATATATTTTTGAAAAAATTTAGAAGTTATCTTTTTAATGCCATTAACAACGCATCATTTAGACCTTTGTAGCTCCAGAAATGCTCATTTGAATGCACAGAGGTCAGAATCTAATATCATCTGCTATGCTTTCCTTGCCTTTGGATCAGACTTTTGCCAAAACTTTCCAAATTCATCCAAAAATCACCTAAAAACATGAGAAAAACATAAAAGCTCAAAGGGATATTCAAAAAGTGAATTTTGCACTAACACCTACTGATGACTGACCAAAAGCATAGGTTTGGATTTTCACACTAAAAGTAGAATTTGTCCATTGCAAGTATAGTCCAAACCCGACAATTGGATATCAATCAAATGTTAAATTCAAACCAGATATAAACCGAGATCAAGTGTAATTTAACCTCGGGTCGTTCTCCCTAGGAATGCAATTGAAGTGTTATTCGCCTTCGGTTGTGAGGACAAAGGGGTTTTGCAATCAAAGAACAAAAGATTAAAAGAACCTAGAAATAAAAGAAATAAGCAATGATCAAAATTGGTATCAATGCAGTAAAGTGGAAACAAGATCAAAACAAGTGAAAATGCTATAAATTCATAAAAAGCCTTGACTTGGGAGTGAGGATCCAAAGAATCCTATCATTGCCATAACCATAACTATGATAATTTTGATGAGTCAATCTCGCTTAGTCTACCCCTAACATCGAGGAGTAAGTCGAGCAAGCATAATTGACCTTAATCCATAAGTCCTAGCTAACTTACCAAACTAGATGATAAAAAGCTAGCGTCAATGGAAACAAGAGTCAACTAACTACCCAGGAATTACCACTAAATGTCGGACATTATGACTCTAGTATCCTAGGAACTCAAATCCCAAGCCAAGGTGTGAAAATCTACTCAAAACTCATAATTGTCATTTTCACAAACACCTTGTGAGCATAAAAGTAAAACATGGAAAATTGCAAAGACAAATAAAAGCTATAACCAAAATATTCACAAATCCAATTATAAACAAGAACTCAAGCATATATAGGGCATAAAACATAAAATTCATCAATCAAAACTTCAAGAAACTCAAAATTGCAATATAAACAAAGTAACTTGAACCAAAGGAAATGAAAGTGAAAATGCTATAATTAAAGAGAAAATTGAGAGTGCTTACAATTAAAGAATCAAAATCCAAAATCAAAGCTTGCTTTAAAATGCTACAATTGAGAGTTGAAGTAAACCCTAGGAGAGTAATCTACTCTACACTACTCCTACTCCTAATTATGAAATTAAACTATCTAAGTGAGCTCCCTTGATATGTGTTGGATTCCCCTTAATATAGAACTCCAATTTAGCCTTCAAGCCTTGATGATTGGATTTTTGACGGTTTAGAATTTCACTAATGAAATCTCGTTATAAAGTATAGTTTCTAAACCAAGCAATAATCCTTTCATACAAAAATTTGTTTGTCACAAGTACAAACCCCTAAATCTATAAACCGAAGTATTTAAACCTCGGGTCGTCTCTCAAAGGACTTGCAGGGTAGTGTTCTTGTTATTGGTTATGGACTTGTTTATTTTAGGGTTTTAGATGAGAAACATGAATAGTAAATGGTAATGAAATTTTATTAACAAAACGATCTTGGCAAAGTTCGATGGTCAAGGACCTATATCATTATCACTAACCACAATTATGATAGTTGTAAGGATCAATCTCACTAAGTCATCCTATAACTAATAGCAAAGGAAAGTCAAGTGAGTTATATCAATCCAAGTCCATAAATCCTAGTTTCCACTAATTGAATTAATGAAAGCTAGAGTCAATGGCTATCAACTATCAATCACTTGGATATTAGTAACGCAAGAGCTTTTAAGTTATCTTCCCAAGCCAAGAACATAAAATTCTATTCTAGCATCCTCCTAAGCATTTCATCAAACACTTGGAAGGTACAAAATAAAAGTATAGTAAATCACAACAAGAAAGAATTCTAACAACAATTGAATGTAAAGAATTAACAACAACAATCAAGGAAATCACAATTATCATGAATTACCTCAAATTGCATTATTGAAAGAAAACAAGAAAACAAAGATATATCCACAACAAAGTGAAGAATTACAAGAATTGAAATACAAAACTAGAGAGAAGGAGAGTAGAGGAGTAAGAATTGACAGAGGAAAAGTAAATCAAAGCATGAATTAAACCTAGATCTAAGAGGAGCGATTAACCTAAACCTAATCCTAATTCTAGAGAGAAGTGAGAGCTTCTCTCTCTAGAAACTACTTCTAAACAAATCCTAATGTGTATGTATGAACTTCCTACATGCCCCCCTTCAATCCTTGGTCCTTTAAAGTACTTTGGCACCAAATTGGTTGTAACTGGGCCCCACAGCTTCCCAGAAATTGCTGGGCACGTTTTCTGTTTAAAACTCACGTGCAGCCTTTGGTGCGGACGTGCATGGTACGCGTACGCGTCCCTGGCCAAATTCGCAATGCGCGCGCAAGCGCCTTGTGCGCGTGCGCGTCCTTGGCTGAGATTACTTCTTTGGCTTTTTATGCTTCTCTCCACTTGCATGCTTCCTTCCTTGCTCCTTTGATCCATGCCTAGCCTATTTTAACATGAGATTACTAGCAAACACATCAAGGCATCTTATGGAATCAAGGATAAATTGAAATTACCAAATTGAAGGCTTAAAAAGCATGTTTTTACATTCAAGCACAAATACGGGAGAGATTACAAAACTATAATAATTCATTGGCTTAATGTGAGAAAAGGTTATCAAAATGCTCTAAATTCAACACAAGATAAACCCTAAAAATGAGGTTTATCAACCTTCCCACACTTAAACCTTAGTATGTCCTCATGCTAAAATAAGAATTTTTGATGCACAGGTAGTTGTGCGTACGCACACATGCTAATTCCTTCTTGTGCATACGCACAGGTACTTATGCGCACACTGGTGCATGGAATTGTGATTCACACTTTCACAACTCCGATACAACTAACCAGCAAGTGCACTGGGTCGTCCAAGTAATGCCTTACGTGAGTAAGGGTCAATCCTACGGAGATTGCCGACTTGAAGCAAGCTATGGTTATCCTGTAACTCTTAGTTAGGAGATTAGAGATAAAAATGATTTTGTTTTTGAAAAGTAAATAACATAAAATAAATGAGACTTGTGGTTCAGTAATGAGGAACAGGTTGAGGTTCCGGAGATGCTCTGTCGTCTGAACCTCTGCTTTCTTACTGTCTTCTTCTCCAAACACGCATGACTCCTTCTATGGCAAGCTATATGTTGGTCGATCACCATTGTCAATGGTTACCATCCGTCCTCTCAGTGAAAATGGTCTAGGTACGGTTTTCGCACAGCTAATCATCTGTAGGTTCTCACTTGTGTCGGAATAAAATCTCTCTATCCTTTTGCACACTGTCACTGCACCCAACATTCGTGAGTTTGAAGCTCATCACAGTCATCCCGTCCTAGATCATACTCGAAATACCACAAACAAGGTTTAGACTTTCCGGATCTCAGGAATGCTGCCAATTGGTTTTAGCCTCTACCACGAAGGTTCTGATCTCACAAGTTTAAATGCTCTGTTGTCAGGAGATGCAAGTCAAACTCGTGGATTAGAAACCCAAGAGATACGCACTCAAGCTGTCGCCCAATGACTACGTTGAGCTCAGATAGAATGGAGGTGGTTGTCAGGCACGCATTCATAAATTTGAGAATGATAATGAGTGTCACGGATCATTACATTCTTCACATTGAAGTACGAGTGAGAATCTTAGAACAGAAGCAAGTGTGATTGAATAGAAAATAATAGTAATTGCATTAATCCATTGAAACACAGCAAAGCTCCTCACCCCACCTATGGAGTTTAGAGACTCATGCCGTAGAAGATAGAATAAGAGATGTAAAATGTCATAAGTTCCAAAATGAATCTCTAAAAGTAGTTTTTATACTAACTAGAAACCAAGGTTTACAAAAAATGAGTAACTAAGTACAGATAGTGCAAAAATCCACTTCTGGGGTCCACTTGGTGAGTGTTTGGGTAGAGCTTTGAAGCTTTCACGTGCATAGGCCATTCTTGGAGTTAAACGCCAGCTTGGGTGCCAGTTTGGGCGTTTAACTCCAGTTTTGGTGCTAGTTCTGGTGTTTTATGCCAAAAAAGGGTCTCTGGCAGGCGTTTAATGCCAGTTTGGGCCATCATATCTCGGGAAAAGTATGAACTATTATTCATTGCTGGAAAGACCAAGATGTCTAATTTCCAACGCAATTAAGAGCGCTCCAATTGAGCTTCTGTAGCTCCAGAAAATCCACTTCGAGTGCAGGAGGGTCAGAATCCAACAGCATCTATAGTCTTTTCTCAGCCTCTGAATCAGATTTTTACTCAGGTCCCTCAATTTCAGCCAGAAAATACCTAAAATTACAAAAAACTCACAAACTCATATTAAAGTCCAGAAATGTGATTTTTGCAAAAAAATTAATAAAAATATAATAAAAAGTGAATAAATCATGCTAAAAACTATATGAAAACAGTACCCAAAAGCGTATAAAATATCCGCTCATCACAACTTTGCTAGAGTCCCCAGTTAGAGGTGCCCAGAGTTCTTAAGCACACGCTTTTGTTTTGGATCACGACTTTAACCACTCAGTCTAAGCTTTTCACTTGGACCTTCATGACACAAGCACATGGTTAGGGACAGCTTGATTTAGCTGCTTAAGCCAGGATTTTATTTCTATAGGCCCTCCTATCCATTGATGCTCAAAGCCTTGGATCCATTTCACCCTTGCCTTTTTGTTTAAAGGGTTACTGGCTCTTTTTTTTTTTTTGAATACTGCTTTTTCTTGCTTCAAGAATCAATTTTATGATATTTCAAATTATCAATAACATCTTTCTATTTACCTCATTCTTTCAAGAGCCAAACATTACTTAAATTTTAGTATATAAAGAAAATATGCACTGTTTATGCATTCATTCCGGGAGCTAAAGTGATGCCACCACATATAAATAATTTGGATTTTTCTTATTATATACTCAAAATGTTTGCACCCTTGCTCTTCTAAAAAAATCTACTATTTTATTCATGTTTAGTGATGATAAGAAGAATAAATTATAGCCAAAATAAAAATAAAGTACTACTCATGCAATTCAGATTTTATTAAATTAACAGAAAATTAAAATGAAAATTTAAATGCTACTAATACTTATGGAATAAAAATAAACGACTCTAATATTAATGCTCATATAACTCTCAAAATAGGCCTCTAATAACAAAAGTTATCACAGATTTAGGACTAAACAACCTTTGTTTTGAGAGAGAGGCGCTCCTTCTGTGGGACGGCTAGCTCTTCAAGGGACAGCTTCTGGCACTTTAGCTCCTGTATCTCACATCCTTGCTTCTCCTGTTCTTTGAGCAGTTTGGAAAGCATGCTGTTTTGATTCTACTGCTCTTTTTTGAGTTGATCCATAGCTTCTTGCAGCTTGGTGACATATGCTTCTAAGCGGGCCCAATAGTCAAATTGAGGAATTTTTGTGAGGAGCTCATGCGCCCTCCTCTTGATGGGGTTGTCTTGAACTTGAGGTCCATCCATTACCTTTTTGGTGATTGGGCGTTCAACTCGGATGTACTCATCCACACCTATCTGTACCCCCACATCTTTACATAACAGACTAATCAAGCTTGGGTAAGCCAATTTGGCCTTAGTGGATTCCTTGTTTGCAAATATGTAAATTTCACAAGGAATCAGCTAATGAACCTCCACTTCTTTTTCCAGCATAATATAGTGAATCATCACTGCTCTTTTGATAGTGACTTTAGAGCAGTTACTGGTGAGAAGTATAGAATGCGCAATGAAATCCAGCCAGCCCCTAGCAACTGGTTTGAGATCTCCTCTCTTCAATTGGTTTGGGACACCTTTTGAATTGGTTATCCACTTGGTTCCAGGGAGGCATTTGTCCTCTAGAACTTGATTCAGCTTTTTATCTTTAGCCATTCTTCTATTAAAGGATTCTGGATCATCTTGTAGTTGAGGAAGTTTGAGGACTTCTCTCACTTTGTCAAGGTGGAAGTAAATAACCTTCCCTCTGACCATAGTCCGAAAGGAGTATAAAGTAGTTCCCTCTATTCTTTGCTTATCTGTCATCCACAGATTTGCATAGAATTCATGGATCATGTTTCTTCCAACATGTATCTCTGGGTATTCGTCTTCTTTCATATTGAACTTAACTTCCGGGATCATTGATCTTCTGCACATAATTTTGAAGTAATGATCTGCATGTTCTTTGGTGCAAAACCTCTCATGTATCCAAGGTAGTTTTGGATTGTTTTCTTTCTTGCCTCTTGAAGTGGGTTGTTTTCCTTTTGGGGCCATGAATTCAGTCTTTTTTAGCTCAGTGATCACAAAAAATCACACCAAACTTAGAGGTTTTGCTTGTCCTCAAGCAACAGAAAAGAAATAAGAGGAATGGAGGGAGAGAAAGCTTCGAATAATGTGTCAAGGATGTTGGCCGAATGTATTTTTAAAGGGTAGGGGTGAGTTTCGAATTTTTAGAAAAAGATAAGATAGAAATATATGATTGATAAAAGATAAACATGATATAAAAAAGATAAGATTTTAAAATTTTAAAAAGATGAAAAAATAAGGGGAAGTTAAATCTAAATTTTTGTTAATGCATCTAAGAAATAAAAGATGATATGGATAAATGAAAAAGATTTGGAAAGAAATTGGAAAGAAAAATGAGTTTTAAAAACGTTTGAAAAAGAATTGAAAAAGAATTAAAAAGAATTTAGAAGATTAATAATTTTTTGAAATGGAAATTGAAAGATGACTATTTGTAACATTTTGATGCAGAAAATTATGAATTAAAAGATGAAAATTTGAAAAGAATTGAATTGGAAATGAAATTACCTTCCCCTTGCTATTATGGCATTAAACGCCTAAAATGATAGCCATTCGGGCATTTAACACCCATCTGGTGGCGATTTTGGGCGTTTAACGCCCAGCCAGGTACCCTGAATGGCGTTAAACGCCAGAAATCCTTTGTTACTAGGCATTTTTTTAAACACCCAGGATGCTGCTGTTTCTGGCATTAAACACCTAGAATGCTACCCATTTTGGTGTTTAACACCCAGAAAGATACCTTTACTAGCGTTAAACGCCTAAAAAGATAGCCATTCTGGTGTTTAATGCCCCAAATGCCTCTTTACTGGCGTTTTAACGCCTGTGAGCTCTGTTTCTCTGCGATTCCTCTGTTTTATGTTCTGAACCTTCATTTCTCTGAATTATTTACTGAAATGTATTATCAAACATGAATAACAAAATTAAATAAACTCATATAATTGCTATAAACATCTAATTTTTGCTAATGGCTGGGTTGCCTCCCAGCAAGCGCTTCTTTACTGTCTTTAGCTGGACTTTACTAAGCTTTAATCTAGTCTCAGTCTTGAGCATTCTTGCTCATCATGGACTTCAAGATAATACTTGACTCTCTGTCCATTAACAATCAACTTTTTGTCAGAGTCAATATCCCGAAGCTCTACATATCCTTACGGTGACACACTTGTAATCACATATGGTCCCTTCCACTGCGATTTCAATTTCTTAGGGAACAATATGAGCCTAGAGTTAAATAGTAGAACCTTCTATCCTGGCTCAAAGACTCTAGATGACAGCTTTCTGTCATGCCACTTTTTTGCTTTTTCCTTGTAAATTTTAGCATCTTCGAAAGCATTGAGTCTGAACTACTCTAGCTCATTCAACTGGAGTAATCTTTTTTCTCCAGCTACCTTAGCATCAAGGTTTAGGAACCTGGTTGCCCAGTAGGCCTTGTGTTCTAGTTCCACTGGCAGATGACAGGCTTTTCCATACACAAGCTGGTATGGAGAGGTCCCTATAGGAGTCTTGAATGCAGTTCTATATGCCCACAGAGCATCATCCAGACTTCTTGCCCAATTCCTTCTACGGGTACTTACAGTCTGTTCCAGGATTTGTTTTAGTTCTCTATTTGAGACTTTAGCCTGCCTATTTATCTATGGATGATATGGAGTTGCCACTTTGTGGTTAATTTCATATCGGATCAGAGAAGAGCCAAGCTGCTTATTGCAGAAATGAGTGCCTCCATTACTGATCAGTACCCTAGGGACACCGAACCTGCTGAAAATATGCTTTTAGAGGAACTTTATCTCTGTCTTAGTATCATTAGTGTGTGTTGCAATTGCGTCTACCCATTTAGATACATTGTCTACTGCCACTAGAATATAAGTGTTTGAATATGATGGTGGGAAAGGCCCCATGAAGTCAATACCCCATACATCAAATAACTCAATCTCTAAGATCCCTTGTTGAGGTATGGCATAACTGTGAGGTAGATTACCCACCCTCTGGCAACTTGTCACAGTTACGTACAAACTCCCGGGAGTCTCTATAGAGAGTAGGCCAATAGAAGCCACATTGGAGAACCCTTGTGGCTGTTCGCTCACCTCTGAAATGTCCTCCATATTGTGATCAATGGCAATGCCATAGGATCTTCTGTGCCTCTTCTTTAGGCACACATCTATGGATTATTCCGTCTGCACATCTCTTAAAGAGATATGGTTCATCCCACAAGTAGTACTTTGCATCAGAGACCAATTTTTTTGTTTGTTGCCTACTGTACTCTTTGGGTATGAATCTCACAGCTTTATAGTTTGCAATGTCTGCAAACCACGGTACTTCCTAAATGGCAAATAGTTGCTCATCTGGAAAGGTTTTAGAGATCTCAGTAGGAGGGAGGGACGCTCTTGCTACTGGTTCTATCCAGGACAGGTGATCAGCTACTTAGTTCTCTGTCCCTTTTCTGTCTCTTATTTCTATATCAAACTCTTGCAGAAGCAACATCCATCTTATGAGTCTGGGTTTTGAATCCTACTTTGTGAGGAGATATTTTAGAGCAGCATGGTTAGTGTACACAATCACTTTTGATCCTACTAAATAAGATCTGAACTTGTCAATGGCACAAACCACTGCAAGCAACTCCTTTTCTGTGGTTGTGTAATTCTTTTGTGCGTCATTTAAAACACGGCTAGCATAATAAATGACATGCAGAAGCTTGTCATGTCTCTGTCCTAATACTGCACTAATGGCATGGTCACTGGCATCACACATTAGTTTGAATGGTAATGTCCAGTCTGGTGCAGAAATGACTGGTGTTGTGACCAGCTTAGCTTTTAGAGTCTCAAAGGCCTGCAGACACTCTGTGTCAAAGACAAATGGTGTATCGGCGGCAAGCAGATTGCTCACAGGTTTTACAATTTTTGAAAAATCCTTTATAAACCTCCTATGGAATCCTGCATGCCCTGAAAAGCTTCTGATTGCCTTAACATTGGCAGGTGGTGGTAATTTTTCAATTACTTCTACCTTAGCTTGATCCACCTCTATTCCCTTGTTCAAAATTCTGTGCCCAAGGACAATTCCTTCAGTTACCATAAAGTGGCATTTCTCCCAGTTTAAAACCAAGTTAGTCTCTTGGTATCTTTTCAGAATAAGTGCTAGATGGTCAAAAATTTCTCTACCATATCAGAGAAGATAGAGAGCATGCCCCTCTAAAAGGTTGCAGGTGCATTGCACAGACCAAATGGCATCCTTCTGTAGGAAAATACTTCAGATGGACATGTGAATGCTATTTTCTCTTGGTCCTGATGATCTACTGCAATTTGGTTGTAACCTGAATAGCCATCCAAAAAGCAGTAGTATTCGTGACCTGCTAGTCTCTCTAGCATCTGGTCTATGAATGGTAAAAGAAAATTATCCTTTCTGGTTGCTGTATTGAGCCTTCTGTAGTCAATACACAAACGCCACCCTGTAACTGTTCTTGTAGGAACCAGTTCATTATTTTCATTATGAACTACTGTTATGCCTCCCTTTTTGGGGACAACTTAGACAGGGCTTACCTAGGGGCTATCAGAAATAGGATAAATAATCCTAGCCTCTAGTAACTTAGTGACCTCTTTTTGCACCTTCTTCATGGCTAGATTCAGCCACCTTTGTGCTTGAACCACTGGCTTAGCATCACCCTCCAATAGGATCTTGTGCATGTATCTTAAGATCACTTATGGACCACCCAAGAGCTATCTTGTGCGTCCTTAGCACTTGAATTAGTGCTTTCTCTTCTTGTGGCTCTAAAGCAGAGCTTATGATTACAAAAAAAGTGTCATCTTCTCCCAGAAAGGCATATTTCAGGGATGGTGGTAGTGGTTTGAGCTCAGGTTTAAGAGGCTTCTCCTCTTCCTAAGGAGTTTTTAGAGATTCTTCTATTTTCTCTGGTTCCTCCAAATCAGGCTGAACATCTTTAAACATGTCCTCTAGCTCTGATTCGAGACTCTCAGTCATATTGACTTCTTCCATCAGGGAGTCAATAATATCAACGCTCATGTAGTCTTTAGATGTGTCTGGATGCTGCATAGCTTTGACAGCATTCAACTTAAACTATTCCTCATTGACTCTCAGAGTCACCTCCTCTTTTTGGATGTCAATGAGAGTTCGTCTAGTTGCTAGAAAAGGTCTTCCTAGAATGAGAGTGGCACTCTTGTGCTCCTCCATTTCTAGCACTACAAAGTCAGTGGGAAAGGCGAATGGCCCAACTTTGACAATCATGTCATCAATTACGCCTGATGGAAATTTAATGGAGCCATCAGTAAGTTGGAGACATATTCTGGTTGGTTTGACTTCTTCAATCAAACCAAGATTTTTGATAGTGGATGCAGGTATCAGGTTGATACTTGCCCCAAGATCACAGAAAGCTGTCTTGGTACAAGCATCCTCTAATGTGCATGATATCATAAAACTTCTGAGATCTTTTAACTTCTCTGGTAAGCTCTTTAATATGACTGCACTGCATTCTTTAGTGAGAAAAACTTTTTCATTCTCCCTCCAATCCTTCTTATGACTTAAGATCTCCTTTATGAACTTAGCATAAGAGGATATTTGCTCAAGTGCCTCTGCAAACGGAATCTTTATTTGAAGAGTCCTGAGATAGTCTGCAAAGCGGGCAAATTGTTTATCCTGCTCCGCTTGACGGAGTTTCTGAGGATAAGGCATCTTGGCTTTATATTCTTCAGCCTTAGTTGCAGCAAGTTTATTTCCTACAGAAGTGGTTGGAGAAGCCTGCTTAAGGGGGTTGTTATCAGCACTTGCAGGTGTCTGATCCCTTATTGGCGTTTGAATGCCATAATTGGGTCTGGCATTTGAACGCTAGAATTGGCTGCTGCATGGCCATTTAACGCCGACTGCTGACCCTTTTTTGGTGTTTGAACACCAGAATCATACCTCTCTGGGCTCTTACGGTCCTCAGAGATTTTGGGCAGTGAATTGGTCATCCTCTGTTAGATGTTCCTTTCTTGGCTTCCTGTTGCTTTGAGTTGAGACATTCAAAGTCTTTTCACTCCTTAAATGAACAGCTTGACATTCTTCTGTTATCTGTTTAGATAACTGTTGTTTTGTCTGATTCAATTGTTTTTCTATATTCTGGTTAGCATCTTTGGTTTCTTGTCGCATCTCTTTAAATTCTGCTAACTATTTTGTTATAGAAAATAGTTGCTAATTGAGTTCAGCAACTTGTTCTAGAGGACTAAGTTCAGTGGATACTGATGCGTGAGCATCTTGCTTATCTTTTCCTAGTGAATTTGCATTTAAATTGTTGAGTTTAATCAAGAATTAATTATCTTTTAGCCACTATGGATGCTACTTTGAGTTTCGTGCAATTTTGTGTATTTTAGGTAGCACTTGGCTGGATTTGATGGAGAGGAAGCTTGCACAAATGGAAGGAACTCAAGAATTGAAGGAGATATCGGTAAGGAGCGACGCGTGCGCGTACCTGACGCGCACGCATGATTTGGAGGTTTCCATGGCGACGCGTGCATGTACCTGATGTGTACGCGTGACATGCAGAATAGACCATCGACGCGTATGCGTGACATGCGCAACGTGCAGAGAAAGTAGAAAATATTGGGGGCGATTTCTGGGCCCCATTTTGGCACTCAAGTAAGGCACAGCTCTCTGCCAAGTTAGACGCGGATCCAGTGAAGCCAAGTGGTCCCCACGTTACAAGGCGTAGATTATTTAATTGATTCTGATTCAAATTTGAATTTGAAAATAGGAAAATATATTATCTTAATTTTAGATATTAGATTTTTAAATTAATTAGGATTAGTTATAAAAAGAAGAAACTTTTCTTCTATTAGGAGGTGGTGCACGAAATTGTGATCATCAATGGCGCCATCAACATGGTACGCTCAATTGCAATCTCAACTCTTTATCACAACTTCGCACAACTAACCAGCAAGTGCACTGGGTCGTCCAAGTAATAAACCTTACACGAGTAAGGGTCGATCCCACGGAGATTGTTGGTATGAAGCAAGCTATGGTCATCTTGTAAATCTCAGCCAGGCGGATTCAAATGGTTATGGAGGATTAAGAATTAAAAGATGAATAAAACATAAAATAAAGATAGAGATACTTATGTAATTCATTGGTGAGAATTTCAGATAAGCGTATGGAGATGCTTTGTCCCTTCCGTCTCTCTGCTTTTCTACTGTCTTCATCCAATCCTTCTTACTCCTTTCCTTGGCAAGCTGTATGTTGGGCATTACCGTTGTCAATGGCTATAGTCCCGTCCTCTCAGTGAAAATGTTCAACGCGCTCTATCACAGCACGACTATTCATCTGTCGGTTCTCGATCATGTCGGAATAGAATCCAGTGATTCTTTTGTGTCTGTCACTAACGCCCCACAATCGCGAGTTTGAAGCTCGTCACAATCATTCAATCCTGGAATCCTACTCAGAATACCACAGACAAGGTTTAGACCTTCCGGATTCTCAAGAATGCCGCCATCAATTCTAGCTTATACCACGAAGATTCTGATTAAGGAATCCAAGAGATACACATTCAAGCCTTGTTTGCATGTAGAACGGAAGTGGTTGTCAGGCACGCGTTCATAAGTGAGAATGATGATGAGCGTCACATAATCATCACATTCATCAAGTTCTTGAGTGCGAATGAATATCTTGGAACAAGAATAAGCTGAATTGAATAAAAGAACAATAGTAATTGCATTAATACTCGAGGTACAGCAGAGCTCTACACCTTAATCTATGGTGTGTAGAAACTCCACCGTTGAAAATACATAAGAACAAGGTCTAGGCATGGCCGTGAGGCCAGCCCCATGATCTAAGATAGCATAAGACTCCTCAAAGATAGTTACCCAGATGAAAATACAATAGTAAAAGGTCCTATTTATCGAGAACTAGTAGCCTAGGGTTTACAGAAATGAGTAAATGATGTATAAATCCACTTCCGGGCCCACTTGGTGTGTGCTTGGGCTGAGCATTGAAGCATTTTCGTGTAGAGACTTTTCTTGGAGTTAAACGCGAGCTTTTGTGCCAGTTTGGGCGTTTAACTCCCACTTTTGTGCCAGTTCCGGCGTTAAACGCCGAGCAGTCTTGAGCTGATTTAAAACGCCATTTTGGGCCATCAAATCTCGGGTAAAGTATGAACTATTATATATTGCTGGAAAGCCCAGGATGTCTACTTTCCAACGCAATTGAGAGCGCGCCAATTAGGCTTCTTTAGCTCTAGAAAATCCACTTCGAGTGCAACGAGGTCAGAATCCAACAGCATCTGCAGTCCTTTTTCAGCTTCTGAATCAGATTTTTGCTCAGGTCCCTAAATTTCAGCCAGAAAATACCTGAAATAACAGAAAAACACACAATCTCATAGTAAAGTCTGGAAAAGTGAATTTTAAATAAAAACTAATAAAAATATAATAAAAACTAACTAAAACATATTAAAAACATACTAAAAACAATGCCAAAAAGCGTATAAATTATCCTCTTCTTAGTGATGGGCTTGTCCTCATCAATGAGGATGTCTCCCTCTATGTTAATTCCAACTGAATTACAGAGGTGACATATGAGATGAGGGAAGGCTAACCTTGCCAAGGTAGAGGACTTGTCCGCCACCTTATAAAATTCTTGGGATATAACCTCATGAACTTCTACTTCCTCTCCAATCATGATAGCCCGGTCTATAGTAACTTCGGACCGGTTGCTAGTGGGAATGATTGAGCGTTGGATAAACTCCAACCATCCCCTAGCCACGGGCTTGAGGTCATGCCTTCTCAGTTGAACCGGCTTCCCTCTTGAATCTTTCTTCCATTGAGCGCCCTTTTCACAAATGTCTATGAGGACTTGGTCCAACCTTTGATCAAAGTTGACCCTTCTAGTGTAGTGGTGTTCATCTCCTTGCATCATGGGCAAGTTGAATGCCAACCTTATATTTTTCGGACTAAAATCTAAGCATTTCCCCCGAACCATTGTAAGCCAATTCTTTGGGTCCGAGTTCACACTTTGATCATGGTTCTTGGTGATCCATGCATTGGCATAGAACTCTTGAACCATTAAGATTCCGACTTGTTGAACGGGGTTGGTAAGAACTTTCCAACCACTTCTTTGGATCTCATGTCGGATCTCCAGATATTCACTCTTTTTGAGTTTGAAAGGGACCTCGGGGATCACCTTCTTCATGGCCACAACTTCATAGAAGTGGTCTTAATGCACCCTTGAGATGAATCTCTCCATCTCCCATGACTCGGAGGTAGAAGCTTTTGCCTTCCCTTTCCTCTTTCTAGAGGTTTCTCCGGCCTTAGATGCCATAAATGGTTATGGAAAAACAAAAAGCAACGCTTTTACCACACCAAACTTAGAAGGTTTGCTCGTCCTCGAGCAAAAGAGGATAGAAACGTGTAGAAGAAGAAGAAATATAGGAGATGGAGGGGGATTTTGTGGTTCGGCTATTATGGGTGGGTTTGGGAGGGAAAGTGGTTTGAATTTGGATGGTGGGGTAGGTGGGGGTTTATGAATGATGGATGTGAGTGGTGAAGAGATTGGTGGGATTTGATAGGTGAGGGGTTTTGGGAAAGAGGTATTGAGGTGATTGGTGAATGGGTGAAGAAGAGAGAGAGTGGTGGGGTAGGTGGGGATCCTGTGGGGTCCACAGATCCTGAGGTGTCAAGGATAGCTCATCCCTGCACCAAGTGGTGTGTAAAATGCTCTTTCTGCCAATCCTAGCGTTAAACACCGGGCTGCTGCCCTTTTTTGGCGTTAAACGCCAGTCTGGTGCCCCTTTCTGGCGTTGAACACCCAGAATGGTGCCAGACTGGGCGTTAAACGTCCATTTGCTGCCCTTTCTGGCATTTAAACGCCAGCAAGCTTTTCCTCCAGGGTGTGCTATTTTTCTTTCTATTTTTGCTTTTTCAATTATTTTTGTGACTTCACATGATCATCAACCTATAGAAAACATAAAATAACAATGGAAAATAGATAAATATAACATTGGGTTGCCTCCCAACAAGCGCTTCTTTAATGTCAGTAGCTTGATAGTGGACTCTCATGGAGCCTCACAGATGTTCAGAGCAATGTTGGAACCTCCCTACACCAAACTTAGAGTTTGAATATGGGGGTTCAACACCAAACTTAGAATTTGGTTGTGGCCTCCCAACACCAAACTTAGAGTTTGACTGTGGGGGCTCTGTTTGACTCTATTTTGAGAGAAGCTCTTCATGCTTCCTCTCCATGGTTACAGAGGGATATCCTTGAGCCTTAAACACAAGGGATTCTTCATTCACTTGAAAGATCAGTTCTCCTCTGTCAATATCAATCATAGCCTTTGCTGTGGCTAGGAAGGGTCTGCCAAGGATGATGGATTTGTTCCGAGGGTTACCTGAAACGTGTAGCTCGGTCGTCTGGAGAGGCCCGAGGTGGGGGTTCAGGGACCCGAGCTTGATATGCGGAGTGGTTGGTGGTTGTACCTGCAATGACACTCCGATGCTTAAGTTAGCATGGGTCCAAGCAGATATGTGTAGAATATGGAATGAATGCCATACCTGGGTGCTCCAGTGTATTTATAGTAGTTGGCCGTGATCTTCCCTGGATACGATATTCTTATCTTATCTTATCTTTGGGAGTTTTATCTCTATCTTTGTGGAACCGCCTTTTCTAGGCCTTTTCGGCCTTTAGGTTTTGGGCTGCGTTCCTTTTGATGGGCCTTCCTTGCTTTATTTGCCCGAGGTCCGACCTGTAGGTGTGAGCCTTAGGGCGAGGTCGGACCTCTTATGAATTTTGCCGAGTTAGAGGAGCTCGGTCAAGGTATGAACAGTGCCCCTGCCCGAGTTCGTCCTTTTTGGGAGGTCGAGCTCGGGCATAGTAGTTTTTTCAAAATTCAAAAATGGCCGTTCCTGCATTTATTGCATTTTACCGTTTTTCCTCGATTTCCGTTCGGGCTCTGTGAAGGCTTTATTTATTTGCCCCTTTCCTCCTTTTTCTGCGTTTTTTGTTTTATCTTTTCCGAGCACTGCTTCTTCTTTCTCTTTGCTCTGCTTCCCCGAATCTCTCCGTGTGTCTTTCTGGGGTTCCTTCTGCGCCGTCGTTTCGTTCTCCTTGCTTCGGAGCTTGTCGTCTTCGTTTCTTTCTTCCAGGTTTGTTCCCATTTTTGTGCACATATGCTTCTGTTCTTTGTGTGGCTCTTGTTTGTTTTCTTTTTCTTTATGCCTGGGTTGCCCCGAAAAGAGGCGCCGCCATTGCTTGTTGTTTGTATATGGGGGGGCTCTTTTTTGTTCTCCGGTATTTTTGTTCCGGGTTGCCGCGTTTTCTTCGTGGGTTTTTTGTTTCTTGCTTTGCTGAATGGGTTTTTGCTGTCTTCTTTATGTGATTTTTGCTTGCTGCTGTATTCTTCTTTGTAGGTAAAAATTTTATGTCTCGAAAGGTTCTTCAAGCGATGTCGACTAAGATTCCATGTGGTCTTGGTTGGGTAGACCCTCTTCCTCTAAGAGTGCCTTCTGTGGTAGATTCTGAGTATTTGGCTAGGTTCCGTAGGCACTGTAGCATATGTGAGAATAGGGAGTCTGAGAGGGATTACGAACTAGTGGCCCCGGAATCCGAGGAGAGAGTGTGCTTCCCGCCCTTAGATAGTTCCGAGAAGCTCTTCTTTTATGCTTATGATTGTTTTTTCTCTAAGCTGAGTGTCCGACTTCCCTTTACCGATCTGGAGTCCGAGGTGTTATGGTCTTGTAACCTTGCCCCTACGCAGCTCCATCCAAATTCTTGGGCGTTTTTAAAGCTGTTTCAACTTTTGTGTCAGTTTTTGGGCGTCTCTCCCTCTATTTCTCTTTTTTCCTATTTTTTTGTGTTGACGAAGCCGGGGTCGGGTGGAGGGAAGGTATCTTGGGTCTCTTTTAGAGCTAACCAGGGGAGGAAGTTTTGTACCTTGTATGATGAGTCCTTTCATGATTTTAAGAACTTTTATTTCAAGGTCCGGGCTACTGGAGACGTCCGACCTTTCTTTCTAGATGAGAGTGGGGAGCCTTCTTTTCCTTTTTATTGGCAGGAGAATGTAGTGTCTGTTAAGTATACCTTTGAGAGTCTAGATGAGGTGGAGCAGGCTTTTGTGGGTGTGGTGAGCAGTTTATGGGGTCGGGCACCTCACTTGGACACGAAGAAAATGTTGGGAGATCCAAGCCTTCTCCGTTCCGAGTTAGGTAGTTCCCGACCTCTCAGAGTTTCATCTTTTTTAGTATTTTTGCTTTTCCTTGTTTTGGTGGAATTTCTGTTGTGGTAATCCTTTTCTTTTATTTCTGCAGAGATGTCTTCTCAGGCGGATTCCATGAAGTTCCTTCGTCGGACGAAGAAGTCTGTGGCTGCTCGAAATATCGAGGCTGGGGAGGCTTCTGCCCGATCTTCTCTGAAGAAGACTACTGTGGGTGTCACTACTCGGTCGAAGACTATTCCAACTCCCCAGTTCTGAGCTATAAATCAAGATCCCCCGACCTCTGGGCCTGCTACCTCTTCTCCGCCTTCGTCCTCGGGTCCTCCTCCCAAGAAACAGAAGACCTCTCAAGAGCTTGCGGGTTTTAATGACAAGGATTTTGATGCTCTTGGTTGGATTGAGCAGCATATTCTCCCTCAGACCTTTATTTCTACTGATGACGTGTCTATGGAACATCATTTTCAGTATATGGCGCGGAGTTGTGTCCGGATGGCTAGTCTTCATGCTGCTATTGCCCGGGAGTTCAAGAAATCCCCCATTGGTGCGACCAGCTCCCGACTTGAGAAGGCTCAGTCTGAGTTTGAGAAGTTTAGTGAGCTGAAGGCTGCTAGGATTACTGAGCTGGAGGCATCTTTGGAAAAAGAGAAAACTAAAGCTACCGCGGCTGTGGCGGCAGCGAAAGCATCCGAGGAGATGGCGAAGGCGGCGACGGAGAATTATACTCGGATATATGCCGAGCTTGTGGAGACAAAGGAGAAGTTGCAATCCGCTCAGGATGACTTTTACGAACTAGAAGGTCATGTGGCTAAGGGTATGGATGCTATGTTTGAAAATTTGAAGGCTCAGGTCCGGATTCTTGCTCCTGACCTGGATCTGAGCTTATTTAGTACGGATAACGTTGTTGTGGAGGGAAAGATTGTTCCTGCTCCCAACGAGGATGAGGTTCCGGTGTCCGACCCCAAAGTTCCGGTTGCGAACCCGACTTCACCTTTGGCCGAGGAGGGATCTGGTGTGGAGGTTTTGAACCGAGATGATGGTGCCGTCAATGCTGTCCCGATTTCTATGTTTCCTCCGCAGCCTTCTGTTGATGTGGAGTCCGGAAAGGACCTTGAATCTCTGTAATCCTTTTATCTTTGGTTTTTTGCCCGACCTGTGGGCTCTTTTGTTTTTGGATGGTTTCTGTGGACGCTTTGGACACCTTTTTGCTTTTAGCTACTTGTAGTAACTTTTTAGCTTATTATGCGGTGTTTTTGCTCGCGTTTTGCCTTTTTGTTCCGCTTTTATGCTTTTTAGTTGTTTTTTGGATAACAACTTTTTAGCTAGCGCTTTTTGAACTTTCCTTTGATTTCGTTTTTTCGCTTGTACTTTTTAGTTGTTTTTGTATGGCAACTTTTTAGTAAGCGTTTTCGAAATTTTTGCTTTCGCCGTTTTAAGGCTTCTTTCTTGGATCCGGGCTTTTTTCTTGGACCTCGGGCGTTCGAGTACCTCCCTTTGCTGGGTCCGACCTTGTCGTTGGTCGGCCTTTTAAGTTATTTTTGTAATCTCTTTTTATTTGGCTTTTTGAGCCTTTTCAGAGTTGCTTTATAACTTCTCACATTAATTTGAACCTCGTCGCTTTATCTTTGCCGACCTTGTGTGGTCTCTTGGCAAATGATTTTTTGCGTTTTGCCGAGCATAAATTAATGCGCCTTGGCGGGGGTACTTTTCAGGATTTGTTTCAACACGAGGAAGAAGAAAAGAAAATAGAAAAATTTGATTAGTATTAAAAAAGAAAGAATATTTACAGAGCGTTTACCCTTTGACTAGGTCGGGTGTCTTTTTGACCGGGTGTCTCATTAAAAAACCCTTGCAGGGAAAAAGAGTACTCCTCGGGTTATCTTTTTCTAGCTGTAGTATCGTCTTAGATTGCAGGCGTGCCAGGTCCTGGGCAACTCATTGCCTTCTAGGTCGGATACTTTGTAGTAGCCTTTTCCTAAGACTTCTGTTACCTTGTAGGGCCCTTTCCAATTTGCAGCTAGCTTCCCTTCTCCTGACTTTTGTATTCCAATGTCGTTTCGGATTAGAATCAGGTCGTGAATGGAGAAGCTTCGTTTTATTACTTTCTGATTGTATCTGAGGGCCGTCCGCCGCTTTAAGGCTTCTTCTCGGATCCGAGCTCTTTCTCGGACCTCGGGGAGGAGGTCGAGTTCTTCTCTTTGTGCCTGCGGGTTACCTTTCTCGCTGTAGAAGATGGTTCTAGGTGACCCTTCATCTATTTCAATAGGAATTATTGCCTCCATCCCGTAAGCTAGTCGAAACGGCGATTCTCCTGTTGTAGAGTGCGGAGTTGTCCGATATGCCCATAATACCTGGGGGAGCTCCTCGGCCCATGCCCCTTTTGCCCCTTGGAGTCTTCGTTTTAACCCGGCCAAGATGACTTTATTCGCAGCCTCTGCTTGTCCATTGGCTTGTGGGTGCTCGACTGAGGTGAATTGCTGTTTAATTTTTAGTTCGGCCACCAAGTTCTGAAAACTTATGTCCGTGAACTGTGTTCCATTGTCTGTTGTGATGGAGTAGGGAACTCCGAACCTTGTGACAATGTTTTTGTATAGGAATTTGCGACTTTTCTGAGCCGTAATGGTGGCTAAGGGTTCAGCTTCGATCCACTTTGTGAAGTAGTCGACCCCTACTATGAGGTATTTGACTTGCCCCGGTCCTTGGGGGAACGGGCCGAGTAGGTCAAGTCCCCATTTGGCGAAGGGCCATGGTGCGGTGATGCTGATAAGGTCTTCGGGTGGTGCCTTGTGAAAATTGGCGTGTTTTTGGCAGGGGGCATATTTTCACAAATTCTGTTGCGTCTCTTTGCAAGGTTGGCCAGTAGAACCCGGCTCGGACTACTTTCTTGGATAATGCCCGAGCTCCGAGATGGTTTCCATACATGCCTCCGTGGACTTCTTCGAGGACGCTCTTTGTTTCTGAGGTCGGGACGCACCTAAGGAGGGGGTTTGAGAATCCTCTTCTGTATAATACGTCGTGAATTAGTGTATAATTCTGGGCGTCTTTCGTGAGTCTTTTAGCTTCTTTTCTTTCGGCGGGGAGAGTTCCCGACTTCAGGTAGTTGAGTATGGGGGTCATCCATCCCTGCTGTTGGTTGGATATATTTAGCGTTTCTTCCTCTCTTAGCACGGAGGGAGATTGTAAGGTTTCCTGGAGGAGACTTCTGTTGTTGCCTCCGGGCTTGGTGCTGGCGAGTTTTGAGAGGGCGTCTGCCCGGGCGTTTTGTTCCCGAGGTATGTGCTGGATCTGTATTTCTGAAAAGTGGCGTAATTGTGCCTGTGTTTGGTCCAGGTATTTTTTCATAGTTGGGTCTTTGGCCTGGTAGCTTCCATTTACTTGCGATGTGACGACCTGGGAGTCGCTGAAGATCGTGATTCTCTGGGCTCCGACCTCTTCGGCTAGCTTTAGACCTGCTAGTAGGGCCTCGTATTCGGCTTGGTTGTTCGAAGCCTGGAACTCGAATTTTAGGGATAGTTCTATCCGCGTTCCTTGGTCGCTTTCGAGTATAACCCCGGCTCCGCTTCCTGTTTTGTTTGAGGACCCGTCGACATACAGGTTTCATGAGAGTGGGGTTCCAGGGGTCTCAGTGTATTCTGCGATGAAGTCGGCTAGGTACTGAGATTTTATGGCAGTTCGGGCTTCATAGTGGAGGTCGAACTCGGACAGTTCCACCGCCCATTGTAGTATTCGTCCTGCCAGGTCTGTTTTTTGCAGGATGTGTCTCATGGGTTGGTCTGTCCGGACTTTGATGGTGTGGGCTTGAAAGTAGGGACGGAGCCTCCGAGCTGTGAACACTAGGGCGTAGGCGAATTTTTCTATTTTCTGATAGTTTAATTCAGCCCCTCGTAGTGCCTTGCTTACAAAGTATATGGGGTGTTGTCCTTGGTTATTTTCTCGTATTAACGCTGAAGCGACTGCTCGATTTCCAACCGAGAGGTATAGTACGAGTTCTTCTTCTTTTAAAGGTCGGGTTAGGACTGGTGGCTGCCCGAGGAATTCCTTGAATTTTTGAAAGGCTTTTTCGCACTCCGGGGTCCATGAGAAGGGTTTCCCTTTCTTCAGGAGTGAGTAGAGAGGTAGTGATTTTATCGCTGATCCTGCCAAGAATCTTGATAGGGCAGCTAGCCTTCCATTCAGTTGTTGTACTTCTTTGACACACGTCGGGCTCTTCATATTGAGTATCGCTTGGCATTTGTCCGGGTTCGCTTCGATGCCCCTTTGAGTCAGCATGAAGCCTAAGAACTTTCCGGCTTCTGCGGCGAAGGTACACTTTGTCGGGTTAAGTCTCATGTTGTGTTTTCTGAGGGTGCCGAAGACACTGGTGAGGTCGGTCAGCAAGTTTCTGTCTTCTTGTGTCTTTACCAGCATGTCGTCGACGTACACCTCCAGCTGTAGTCCGATGTGCTCTGAGAACACTTTGTTCATTAGTCTCTGGTAGGTTGCCCCTGCGTTCTTCAGCCCGAAGGGCATCACTACGTAGCAGTAGTTTGCCTTTGGGGTTATGAACGAGGTCTTTTCTTGGTCGGGTCCGTACATCGGGATTTGATTGTATCCCGAGTATGCGTCCATGAAGGAGAGATATCTGTAGCCTGAGGCTGCGTCTACTAGGGCGTCGATGTTTGGTAGTGGATATGGGTCTTTGGGGCAGGCTTTGTTGAGATCCGTGTAATCGACGCACATCCTCCATTTTCCGCTGGGCTTTTTTACCAGGACCACGTTTGCGAGCCATAGGGGGTATTTTACTTCCCTAATGAACCCTGCATCTAGCAGTGCTTGTACTTGTTCTTCTATTGCTTGCATGCGCTCGGGTCCGAGCTTCCGGCGTCTTTGTTGGATAGGTCGGGATCCTGGGTAAACTGATAGCTTATGGCACATCAGGTCGGGACTTATGCCTGGCATGTCGGAGGCTTTCCAGGCGAAGAGGTCGGAATTCTCCCTTAAGAGGGTTGTGAGTTCCTCCTTTAGGCCCGCTTCGAGGTTTGCTCCTATGTTTGTTATTTTTTCGGGTGTGTTCCCGATCTGGATTTTTTCGGTTTCTCCCTCTGGTTGTGGCCGAAGATCTTCTCGGGATTGAACTCATCCGAGTTCTATTGTGTTGACCTCTTTCCCTTTTAGGCTCAGGCTTTCGTTGTAGCATCGCCGCGCTAGTTTTTGGTCGCCTTTTAGGGTAGCGATTCCTTTTGTGGTAGGGAACTTCATACAGAGGTGTGGGGTCGAGACTATAGCTGCCAGTCTGTTTAGGGTTGGTCGCCCAATGAGGGCATTGTATGCTGAAGTGACGTCGACTATAATGTAGTCAATGCTTAATGTTTTAGATTGCTCGCCTCTTCCAAAGGTAGTGTGTAGCGAGATGTATCCTAGGGGATGGATCGGGGTATCTCCTAGCCCAAATAGGTCGGTGGGATAGGCCTTTAGTTCTTTTTCCTCAAGTCCGAGCTTGTCGAAGGCCGTTTTGAACAGGATGTCTGCTGAGCTTCCCTGGTCAATCAGGGTTCGATGTAGGTTGGCGTTTGCTAGGATAATGGTGATTACCATTGGATCGTCGTGCCCGGGTATTATCCCTTGAGCATCTTCTCGGGTAAATGAGATGGTAGGTAATTCGGGCAGGGGACTGTCTTCTCGGACGTGATAGACTTCTTTGAGGTGTCTTTTTCGCGAGGATCTGGATGTTCCTCCGCCGGCAAAACCTCCATTTATCATGTGAACGTGTCTTTCAGGGGTTCGCGGGGTTTGTTCGGCCCGATCTTCGTTGTCTCCCCGCCTTCTCTTTCTGGTCTCTTCTCCTTTCTCTGCTATGTATCTGTCGAGTTTTCCTTCTCTGGCTAGTTTTTCTATAACATTTTTTAGGTCGTAGCAGTCGTTAGTAGAATGGCCGTAGAGCTTGTGATATTCACAGTATTCGGACCGATCTCTCCCTGCCCTCTTGTGTTTTAGCGGTCGGGGCGGTGGGATCTTTTCGGTGTGGCATACTTCTCTGTAGATGTCTACCAGGGAGACTCGGAGGGGGGTGTAGCTGTGGTACTTCCGTGGCTTGTCCGAGTTGGGTTCTTCTTTCTTCCTCTGTTCCCGATCTCGATCTCGGGGTGGGTAGGTTGATTCCTTCCTAGAAGAGTCTCTTAGCTGGGAGGTTTCCTCCATGTTGATATATTTTTCTGCCCGCTCCTGCACCTCGTATATAGAGGTCGGGTATCGTTTGGATAGGGATTGGCTAAACGGTCCCTCTTTTAGGCCGTTTGCTAGTCCCATGATGGCTGCTTCAGTGGGCAAGTGTTGTATGTCCAGGCAGGCTTTGTTGAATCGCTCCATGTATTCTCGAAGAGTTTCTTGGTTACCTTGTTTGATCCCGAGTAGACTGGGGGCATGTTTTGTCTTGTCCTTTTGAATAGAGAACCTTGTTAGGAATTTTTTGGTTAGGTCTTCGAAGCTGGTGATTGATCTTGGTGGCAGGTTGTCGAACCACTTCATGGCTGACTTGGTGAGAGTGGTGGGGAAGGCTTTGCACCGAATCGCGTCGGAGGCGTCGACTAGGTACATTCTGCTTCTGAAGTTGCTGAGGTGGTGACTTGGATCGGTGGTGCCGTCGTAGAGATCCATATCGGGTGGTTTGAAGTTTCGTGGTACCTTCTCTTTCATGATCTCTTGCGTGAAGGGATCATGGTTGCTTTCGGGGGTGGTGCCGCGTTCTGTCCGGTCTTTCAGGTTGGCCTCTATTTTCCGCAGCTTTTCTTCTAATTCTCTGCGCTTTCGAGTCTCCCTTCTCAGATCTTGTTCGGTTTCTTTCTGCTTTTTTATGTCCTCTTCGAGTTGTTTCAGCTGCTTTTGTTGTGCCCGGACTGCTTCTAGAATTTCCGAGCTCTTCTCTTTTTCGGAAATTTGTGGATCTTTGTTTGGGAGTGATGTCTTTGGGCGATTCTGTTTGTTTCCTCCTGGAGTGCGTGGTGATAGAGGGCTGTCCGGTCGTTCTCCGGTGTCAATTTCATCCTCTTTTTCAGATGCAGCGCGATCATTGTTGAGAGGGTCGTCCGCCATGGTAGAGGAATGACTTCCAGGTCCCCGGCAACGGCGCCAATGTTCCGAGGGTTACCTGAAACGTGTAGCTCGGTCGTCTGGAGAGGCCCGAGGTGGGGGTTCAGGGACCCGAGCTTGATATGCGGAGTGGTTGGTGGTTGTACCTGCAATGACACTCCGATGCTTAAGTTAGCATGGGTCCAAGCAGATATGTGTAGAATATGGAATGAATGCCATACCTGGGTGCTCCAGTGTATTTATAGTAGTTGGCCGTGATCTTCCCTGGATAAGATATTCTTATCTTATCTTATCTTTGGGAGTTTTATCTCTATCTTTGTGGAACCGCCTTTTCTAGGCCTTTTCGGCCTTTAGGTTTTGGGCTGCGTTCCTTTTGATGGGCCTTCCTTGCTTTATTTGCCCGAGGTCCGACCTGTAGGTGTGAGCCTTAGGGCGAGGTCGGACCTCTTATGAATTTTGCCGAGTTGGAGGAGCTCGGTCAGGGTATGAACAGGATTCATCCATGCACTTCCCAGTCTCTAGGACTATGAAATCAGCAGGGATGTAATGGTCTTCAATCTTTACCAGAACATCCTCTACAAGTCCATAAGCTTGCTTTCTTGAATTGTCTGCTATCTCTAGTGAGATTCTTGCAGCTTGTACGTCAAAGATCCCTAGCTTCTCCATTACAGAGAGAGGCGTGAGGTTTATGCTTGACCCTAGGTCACACAGAGCCTTCTCGAAGGTCATGGTGCCTAATGTACAAGGTACTGAGAACTTCCCAGGGTCCTGTCTCTTTTGAGGTAATCTCTGCCTAGTCAAGTCATCTAGTTCTTTGGTGAGCAAAGAGGGTTCATCCTCCCAAGTCTCATTACCAAATAACTTGTCATTTAGCTTCATGATTGCTCCAATGTACTTAGCAACTTGCTCTTCAGTGACATATTCATCCTCTTCAGAGGAAGAATACTCATCAGAGCTCATGAATGGCAAAAGTAAATCCAATGGAATCTCTATGGTCTCAGTGTGAGCCTCAGATTCCCATGGTTCCTCATTAGGGAACTCATTGGAGGTCAGTGGATGTCCATTGAGGTCTTCCTCTGTGGGAATCACTGCCTCTTCCTCCTCTCCAAATATGGCCATGTTGATGGCCTTACACTCTCCTTTTGGATTCTCTTCTGTATTGCTTGGAAGAGTACTTGGAGGGAGTTCAGTAACTTTCTTACTCAACTGACCCACTTGTGCCTCCAAGTTTCTAATGGAGGACCTTATTTCAGTCATGAAACTTTGAGTGGTTTTGATTAGATCAGAGACCATGGTTGCTAAGTCAGAGTGGCTCTGCTTAGAATTCTCTGTCTGTTGCTGAGAAGATGATGGAAAAGGCTTGCCATTGCTAAACCTGTTTCTTCCACCATTATTGTTGTTGAAACCTTGTTGAGGTCTCTGTTGATCCTTCCATGAGAGATTTGGATGATTTCTCCATGAAGGATTATAGGTGTTTCCATAGGGTTCTCCCATGTAATTCACCTCTTCTATTGATGGGTTCTCAGGATCATAAGCTTCTTCTTCAGATGAAGCGTCCTTAGTACTGCCTAGTGCAGCTTGCATTCCAGACAGACTTTGAGAAATCATATTGACTTGCTGAGTCAATATTTTGTTCTGAGCCAATATGGCATTCATAGTATCAATCTCAAGAACTTCTTTCTTCTGATTCGTCCCATTGTTCACAAGATTCTTTTCAGAAGTGTACATGAATTGGTTATTTGCAACCATTTCAATGAGTTCTTGAGCTTCTACAGTCGTCTTCTTTAGATGAAGAGATCCTCCAGCAGAGCTGTCTAATGACATCTTGGACAATTTAGACAGACCATCATAGAAGATAGCTATGATGCTCCATTCAGAAAGCATGTCAGAAGTACACTTTCTGATCAATTGTTTGTATCTTTCCCAAGCTTCATAGAGGGATTCACCTTCCTTCTGTCTGAAGGTTTGGACTTCCACTCTAAGCTTACTCAATTTTTGAGGTGGAAAGAACTTTGCCAAGAAGGCATTGACTAGCTTTTCCCAAGAGTTCAGGCTTTCTTTAGGTTGTGAGTCCAACCATATCCTAGCTCTGTCTCTTACAGCAAAAGGGAATAGCATAAGTCTATAGACCTCAGGGTAAACCCCATTGGTCTTGACAGTGTCACAGATTTGCAAGAATTCAGCTAAAAACTGATGAGGATCTTCCAATGGAAGTCCATGGAACTTGCAATTCTGTTGCATTAGAGAAACTAATTGAGGCTTAAGCTCAAAGTTGTTTGCTCCAATGGCAGGGATAGAGATGCTTCTCCCATAGAAGTCGGGAGTAGGTGCAGTAAAGTCACCCAGCACCTTCCTTGCATTGTTGGCATTGTTGTTGTTATCAGCTGCCATGTCTTCTTCTTGTTTGAAGATTTCTGTTAGGTCCTCTACAGAGAGTAGTGCTTTAGCTTCTCTTAGCTTTCGCTTCAAGGTCCTTTCAGGTTCAGGGTCAGCCTCAACAAGAATGCTTTTGTCTTTGTTCCTACTCATATGAAAGAGAAGAGAACAAGAAAGTATAGAGTCCTCTATGTCACAATATAGAGATTCCTTGAGGTGTCAGAGGAAAAGAAGAATAGAAGGAGGAGGTAGAAGAAGAATTCGAACTTATCAAGAGGGATAGAGTTCGAATTGTGTATTGAGGAGGAGTGTTAGTCCATAAATAGAAGGATGTGAGAAGAAGGGAAGAATTTTCGAAAATAAATTAAAAGATTTTGAAGAAATTTTGAAAAATTGAAGAATGATTTTCGAAAATTAAAGTTGGGAAAGAAATAAAGTGATTTTTTAAAAAGATTTTGAAATTAGAAATCAAAAAGATTGAAAATTATTTGGAAAAAGATGTGATTAAGAATATATGATTGAAAAACAATTTAAAAATATTTGATTTTTAAAATTAATGACTTGGCTAACAAGAAATTTAAAAGATATGATTTAGACATTAAACCTTTCTCAACAGAAAAAGCAACATACTTGAAATGTCTGAATCAAATCATTAATTGTTAGCAAGTATTTTTGAAAATGGAAAGAAATTGATTTTGAAAATATATGATTGAAAAGATATGATTTGAAAAAGATTTGATTTTGAAAAATTATGAAAACTTGAAAAAAAAATTTGAATTAAAAACAAAATCTTCCCTCTTGTGCCATCCTGGCATTAAACGCCCAGAATGGTATCCATTTTGGAGTTTAACGCCCAAAACTCTACCTTTTTGGGCGTTAAACGCCCAGCCAGGTACCCTAGCTGGCGTTTAAATGCCAGTTTTCCTTCCTCACTGGGCGTTTTGAACGTCCAGCTTTTTCTGTGTAATTCCTCTGCTGCATGTTCTAAATCTTCAATTCTCTGTATTATTGACTTGAAAAGACACAATTTAAAATTTTTGGATTTTTTTAATGATGAGGAATAATCAAAATGCAACTAAGATCAAATAAACAATGTATGCAAGACACCAAACTTAGAAGTTTGTATACTACTGACACTAACAAATTGAGAATGCATATGAGAAACAACAAAACACACAAAACAAGAGAATTTAAAGATCAGAGCAAGGAAATCATCAAGAACATCTTGAAGATCAATGAAGAACATAATACATGTAATTTTCAAAATTTAGAGGAATAAAGACATGCAATTGACACCAAACTTAAAATTAGACACTAGACTCAAACAAGAAACATAAAATATTTTTGATTTTATGATTTTATAAATTTTTTTGGATTTTTCGAAAATTATATGGAAGAGAAAATAAAGAGATTCAAAATTTTTAATAAGAATTCCAGGAATAATGAAATGTTAGTCCAAAGCTTCAGAAAAAGATTAGACATGGCTAGCCAAGCTTCAGTAGGACATTACATTCAACAGCTAAATTGATGAGAATCAATCAGCCTTTGTGATGATAAGAACATCACCTTGAAACTCTAGAATTCATTCTTAAAAATTCTGAAGAAAATTACCTAATCTAAGCAAAAGATGAACCGTGAGTTGTCCAAACTCGAACAATCCCCAGCAACGGCGCCAAAAACTTGGTGCACGAAATTGTGATCATCAATGGCGCCATCAACATGGTATGCTCAATTGCAATCTCAACTCTTTATCACAACTTCGCACAACTAACCAGCAAGTGCACTGGGTCGTCCAAGTAATAAACCTTACGCGAGTAAGGGTTGATCCCACGGAGATTGTTGGTATGAAGCAAGCTATGGAGGATTAATAATTAAAAGATGAATAAAACATAAAATAAAGATAGAGATACTTATGTAATTCATTGGTGAGAATTTCAGATAAGCGTATGGAGATGCTTTGTCCCTTCCGTCTCTCTGCTTTCCTACTGTCTTCATCCAATCCTTCTTACTCCTTTCCATGGCAAGCTGTATGTTGGGCATCACCGTTGTCAATATCTACAGTCCCGTTGATAAACCACTATTTTATGGTTTATCTTGTGCTCAATTGAGTGGATTTTATCAACTCTTTACCCACTTATTCATAATATTTGCATAGTTTTATATTTCCTTCCTGATTTTGTACTATGATTAAAAACGTGCTTCTTTGATCTTATATTTGCTTATTATTAATCCTCTCTTATTACCATTAGACACCTTGATATGTGTGTTAAGTGATCTCAGAGATTACAGGGCAGGAATGGCTCAGAGGATGGAAAGGAAGCATGCAAAAGTGGAAGGAATATAAGAAGTTGGAGAAATTGCTAAGCTGTCCAGCATGACCTCTTTGCACTCAAACGGCCATAACTTTAGCTTCAGAGGTCCAAACGACACGGTTTCAGTTGCGTTGGAAAGCTAACGTCCGGGGCTTCGATTTGATATATAATTTGCCATAGCTGCCCCGACGCCAGGTGACGCGAATGCGTGGGTCACGCGGACGCGTGACCTGGCAGGAACACAACCCGCGCGGCAGCGTGAGCCATGCGGCCGCGTCACTTTTCCGCGACCTGTACGTACCAGAATACGCTGGGGGCGATTTTTGGGCTGTTTTTAACCCAGTTTGCGGCCCAGAAAATACAGATTAGAGGCTATAAAGTGGGGGAATCCATTCATTCATGAGAAGGCTCTCATAATTCACTTTTCATGTTTTAGATGTAGTTTTTTTAGAGAGAGAGGTTCTCTCCTCTCTCTTAGTATTAGGATTTAGGATTTCTCTTAGTTTTAGGAGTGACTCTCAATCCCAGGTTCAATGTTCTTTTTTATTTATTTTCTCAATTTAATTTATGAATGTCTATGGTAGATTTATGTTCTTTTGTTAATGCAATTCAAGGTATTTTCAGATTTAATTTTGCTTTGCTTTATTTATATTGATGCTTTTTAATTTAGATATTTTCTTCCTTTTGGTTTTGGTTAAGTAATTGGTAACGCTTGAGCTGTCAATAAAGTAGTGATTGAAATTGGAAGTTGCTCCAATAACTCTAGTCTTTCCATAGGAATTGATTAGGACCTGAGGATTAAGCTAATTAATCCATTTGATCTACCTTCATAGTTAGAGGTTAACAAAATGAGATTAAAATCCAAATTTCATCACAATTGATAAGGATAGGATCTCTAGTTCTAATACCTTACCAAGAGTTTATTTTATTATTATTATTTTATTTTTCTTATCATTCAACATACTGCTTCCCTACTTTCTAAAACCCCTACATTACAAGACTCATAACCAATAATAAGAACATACATCCTTGCAATTCCTTGAGAAGACGACCCGAGGTTTGAATACTCGGTTATCAATTTCAAAGGGGTTTGTTACTTGTGGCAACCAAAACGTTTGTGTGAAAGGACTTTTGAAGGTTTAGAAACTATACTTGCAACGAGGATTTATCCGCAAATTTCTAGACCACGCAAAAGTTCTCTCATCAAAATGGCGCCGTTGCCGGGGAATTGCAAACGTGTGCCTTATTATTGGTTATTGTAAATATTTGCTTTTTGATTTGTTTTTATTTTTTATTTTTATTTGCTTTTTCGTAAATTAAGAGGTTATTGATTTTTATTTTAAAATTTTTATCTTATCTTATCTTATTTCAAAAATCAAATTTAAAAATTTTCAATTTTCAAGTTTCAAAATTTAAATAACCTTTTAATTTTAATTTGTTTTTATTTTTGTTTTTAATTTTTTTTATTTGCTATCATGAACTCTCACCCCTTTGGCTATGAGTCTGGTTACAATAATGTTGCAGGAAGAAGAAATTACAATGAGAACAGGCATCAAGGTTGGAACAATCAAAGATGGGAGGAGTCACAAAGACTTGATCAATCCTCATGGCAACAACCACCTCCAATGGACTATCAACAACCACCACCATATGCCTATAAACCCTTTCCTCAACATAACTTTGGACCACCAAACTCACAAGCCCCTTTCCGCCATTCACCTCCATATGACCCTAACCCTCAACCACCATACCAACCACCTTATGAGCCATATGAACCATATATAGAACCACCCTAATTCCAATCCAATCGTTCCCAATCATCACGACTTCCCTTTGTATCATGTCTAAGTCCAGCAAACCACGAAGCATAGGATCGCCTCAAAGAAACAGTAATTAAATTTCAAACAACCGTTCAACAACTGGAGCAAGCATTAATTCAATGGGTTTCTAGGCGCTCAAATATACAAGGATCAGCCACAGCTCCATGTGGACAGTCTACTGAAGAGCGTAGCATGACGGAGATACCAGAAACCCCAGTGGACAAGACAGAGAATGAATTCGTACTAGAACAAGTAGAAGACGCTGTCATTGTTCAAGAAGAAGAAGAAGAAGTGGTTGAAGACTTAGGAGATGCAAAACCTCCATGGGAAAGTCAAGACATAGAGCCTCCTTCCAAGACGGTTGAAATTGATGCTGAGGAGGGTGTACAACCTCCAAAGCATATCATAGTTGAAGACTTGGAAGATGTTGATCAAGAGATGGAGATTCAAGAAGAAAAAGCACAACCTACCATGCCCTTGGAAAGCAATGAAGAGGAGATTGAATTGAAAGAGAGCTACCAAGAGGAAGAGGTCGAAATTGAAGAAGCTTGCAAAGAGGTGGTAATTATCAGAGAAGAGCACAAGGGAGTGGAGCTTGCAATTTCATTAAAAATACCTCCCCCTAGGTTGCCATCATCCTTCACAACATTCAAGTGGGTAAAATTCATATCCCATAGCTTTCGAATCCCACTTGAATATGGGCTACTGGAGACGGATGGTCAACTTAGAGCTCTTTGTGGCATTAAGAGTAAGAGGAAGATGGCCAGTGGTAAAAATTGTCCTGCAAGGTTCATCATGGTTGGAAGCTTTAAGTTTAAACACAAAGGTTAGTATAAAGCTCAACTGAATGGGTCTAGGAAGCTGTTTAGTCGCTGCAGTGAGAATTCAGATCACCTTTCACCCGACTGGAAAAATACAGATCGAGACAAAAACGGGTGTAAAAGTAAAGTTTGGGATCCTGGAATCTGTTCTGGCATTTGTCACCCCGGGAGCCTAAGAATCTGTTTGAAGCTTCTTAAGGGCTTTACATGCTTAGTTTGGGATCTCGGAGGACACTGGAATCACAAACATTGGTGGAAATTCCTGGATGAGTTCAAGCACAAGCCACCATAACAGGAAGCTCACCAAATGTCCAACTTAAGGACTTTAACTAAAAGTGCTAGGTGGGAGACAACCCACCATGGTACGATCATTCATTTTTCATTTTTATTTAGTTTTATTTGTTTTCTAGTTTTATTTTATTTTATTATATTGAACCTGGAGTTTTGCGTCACATTCATATTAACACTGCATTCTTCATTTTTCAAAAAAAAGGGGATTTATGCACGCGACGCGTCCGTGTTGTATGTGCGTTAGGAGGAAAAGAAATTAAACAGAAAGTTACACAGGAGCAGGGCTGGAGGCGTGCCAAGGGAACAAATCGTCCCACGCGACCGCATCGCTGATGCGACCACGTCATTTGCAAAATGGCTTCCCCACGCATCTGCGTCACCCACGCGACCGCGTGGCCCTGGATTTCGACGTAACAAGGTGTATGGCCAAAAGTTGAGCTGGAATTGGGCTGGACTCGTGCTGGAAGCCCAAGCCCTACAACGCGACCACATGCCCCACGCGGCTGCATCATTTTAAGAAAAAGCCACCCGTGCGATCGCGTCGACCACGCGACCGCGTCACCCTGGATTTTGGCAATACTAAGTTTTGAACAGAGAGTTGTGCGACCGCGAGGCTGCACTCGCGCCACTAGCACAAATCACGTCACGCGATTGCATGCCCCATGCGTCAGCATCGCCTAACCTTATTGCGCACCACGCAATGGCGTCGCCAGCGTCGCACAACCTCTCCAGATTAGTGCCAATTTTCTTATCTTTTCTTCTCCGAATCCTTATTCTTCTTATCTTTTCTTATTTCTTTCTTCTTCCTTTCTTATTTTCTCTCACTTCCATTCTATTTTATTTAATTTATTTGCATACTTTCATTCATTGCATTTTTTTTATTTTGTGCATATTTTTATTTTCTTTTATAAATTTGTTATTTTGGTGTTAAAAATTTAATTAGGAAATTATTTTCTTATAAATTATTATGAAATTGTTTGACAATTATATATTACTTTTTGACGGGTTGTTTGCATGTTCAATTTAATACTTTCAATAGCTTATTTACCATACATGCTATGTGTTTGTGAAAAAGCCCATATGGCATTATGCACTTCTCTATTATACTTTATACTATTCAATGCTTGCTTTTCATAAACTCCCTTTACTATTTTATTAATTGAATATAATTGTCAATACAAACATGGTGATTTATTACAAGTGATGCTTGGTCTATGCTACTCATGCCCTTTGCCGGCATGCCAATAAACACCTTGCATTCACTTGTCCTTATATGCACTAGCTATTTTCAATTGATAGCTTTTCACGTGTACTCGCGAGCATGTATTAATGTCAGTTATATCTTAATGTGCATCCATCACCACCTTTTCCGTTCTCTTCCTTGCTATATATATCTTTTGGATTTAATTTACTTTCTCTTCCCTTTTCAGGATGGCCACCAAAAAGGATAAGGAGAAAGCTACTCCCAAACCACCAGCAAGGAAAGGAACAAAAAGAGCTCAGTTGAGAAACCACAACCCCCATCCACTTGCACATCTCAGCATGCACCGAGGACGGTGCAATCTTTAAGTGTGGGGAGGTCGATACCGATCTCCATGGGTTAGTTATTTCTTGACTCAACACCAAAAATTTTTTATTTTATTTGTTTGTTCATTGTTGCATTTGCATAATTGATTGCATATTTGTTTGATTTTTTGCATATTTTACCACTTGGTTGAAGTAATATTTTCTTTTCCAAGAAGCCTTTTAAAGTATTTCACTAATTTGAATAAAATTTTTTGTTACACTTGTTTGAAGAAATATTATATTAGAACATGGTTTAGAGCTCGAACACACAAAACCTGTAAGATTTTTTAGCCTAATTGATTGGTTGCATTTTATCAACCAATAATTTATTTTTGATGTGTGTTTTTCTCTCTAAGATTGTGATCTTTGTCTTGCTTAATTCTATATTTCCATTATTTGATGTATACATGCACTTACATGATTGAGGCCTTTGTTTCACTGAGCTCACATACCCATATGGCCTTACCTTTCATTATCCCTTGCAAACCAATTTTGAGCCTATTATACCCATTTGTTTTTATTTTAGCACATCATCAACTCTAAGCGAAAAACAATAATGTCCTTAATTTGAATCCTTGGTTAGCTTAGACTAGTGAAAGTGCTTATGATTTAAGTGTGGGAAAATTGTGTTTGGAAACATTTGGTTTGAGAATTGAGTATGTTAGAAATTTCTGAAAATGTGAAAGAAATGTTTAGGACATGTTTATGCATTCAATAATTTAATCATATGCATTGAAAAAACCAAAAGAAAAATAATATAAAAAAAAGAGAGAAAAATAAAAGAAAAAGAAAAGAAAAGAAAAGAAAAAGAGCAAATAAAAGGGGACAAAATGCCCCAAAGTGAGTGGTGAAAGCAATGCATATGAGTTGTACTTGAAATTAGAATGTATGAATATGTGGAAAACATAGTTAATGGATGGTTAGATGTTGTATTATGATTACATGGATTGTCTAAGTTAGGTGAAAAAGTTTAAGTTAATTAAGGATTAAGATTTTTAGTCCACTTGGCCAAATACAATCCTACCTTGACCCTAACCCCATTACAACCCTTAAAAGACCTCTTGATATGTGTATTTATGCATTAAATTTTTGTTGATTGTTATACGAAGAGCAAGCCTTAGAAAGCAAGGTTAGTAGAGAATTGAGAGAGTCAAACCTTAAACACTTGAATGATTAGAGTGTATACACTTCCAATGAGGGTTCGATGCTCGATTCTTTGTTCCCGGCTTTCATGAGCTATTTTCTTCTGCAAGTTTACTTTTACTTCATTTTTATGATTTGAATCAGTGAAATCCAGTTCATATATGTTCTTGAAAGATTTATTTATTTTTAACCAAGTAGGTAGAAACATTCTGCATGTAGTTGCATTCATATAGATAGGATTGCATTTTATATTAATCTACCATTCCTCTTCATCTTTATAGTTTCTCTTGAGCTTAGCATGAGGACATGCTAGTGTTTAAGTGTGGGGAGGTTGATAAACCACTATTTTATGGTTTATCTTGTGCTCAATTGAGTGGATTTTATCAACTCTTTACCCACTTATTCATAATATTTGCATAGTTTTATATTTCCTTCCTGATTTTGTACTATGATTCAAAACGTGCTTCTTTGATCTTATATTTGCTTATTATTAATCCTCTCTTATTACCATTAGATGCCTTGATATGTGTGTTAAGTGATCTCAGAGATTATAGGGCAGGAATGGCTCAGAGGATGGAAAGGAAGCATGCAAACGTGGAAGGAATACAAGAAGTTGGAGAAATTGCTAAGCTGTCCAGCCTGACCTCTTTGCACTCAAACGGCTATAACTTCAGCTATAGAGGTCCAAACGACGCAGTTTTAGTTGCGTTGGAAAGCTAACGTTCGGGGCTTCGATTTGATATATAATTTTTCATAGCTGCCTCGACGCCAGGCGACGCGAACGCGTGGATCACGCGGACGCGTGACCTGGCAGGAACACAACCTGCGCGGCCGCGTGAGTGGTGCACGAAATTGTGATCACTGCAACTCAAATAATCCCCGGTGATGAATCCAAAAACTTGGTGTTCAATACCATGGCATAAACACAACTTCGCACAACTAACCAGCAAGTGTACTAGGTCGTCCAAGTAATAAACCTTACGCGAGTAAGGGTCGATCCCACAGAGATTGTTGGTATGAAGCAAGCTATGGTCACCTTGTAAATCTTAGTCAGGCAAACTCAAATGGTTATGAATGATTAATAAAACATAAATATAAAGATAGAGATACTTATGCAATTCATTGATGGGAATTTCAGATAAGCGTATGGAGATGCTGTGTTCCTTCCGTCTCTCTGCTTTCTTACTGTCTTCATCCAATCCTTCTTACTCCTTTCCATGGCAAGCTGTATGTAGGGTTTTACCGTTGTCAGTGGCTACCTCCCATCCTTTCAGTGAAAATGTTCAACGCACCCTGTCACGGCACGGCTATTCAGCTGTCGGTTCTCGATCATGTCGGAATAGAATCCAGTGATTCTTTTGCGTCTGTCACTAACGCCCCACAATCACGAGTTTGAAGCTCGTCACAGTCATTCAATCATTGAATCCTACACAGAATATCACAGACAAGGTTTAGACCTTCCGGATTCTCTTGAATGCCGCCATCAATTCTAGCTTATACCACGAAGATTCCGGTTAAAGAATCCAAGAGATATCCACCCAATCTAAGGTAGAACGGAGGTGGTTGTCAGACACACGTTCATAGGTGAGAATGATGATGAGTGTCACGGATCATCACATTCATCAAGTTGAAGAACAAGTGATATCCTGGAATAAGAACAAGCTGAATTGAATAGAAGAACAATAGTAATTGCATTAATACTCGAGGTACAGCAAAGCTCCACACCTTAATCTATGGTGTGTAGAAACTCCACCGTTGAAAATACATAAGAACAAGGTCTAGGCATGGCCGAATGGCCAGCCTCCCAACGTGATCAAAAGACCTAAAGTGATCAAAAGATTCAAAGATCTGAAGATAAAAATACAATAGTAAAAGGTCTTATTTATAGAGAACAAGTAGCCTAGGGTTTACAGATATGAGTAAATGACATAAAAATCCACTTCCGGGCCCACTGGTGTGTGCTTGGGCTGAGCATTGAAGCATTTTCGTGTAGAGACTTCTCTTGGAGTTAAACGCCAGCTTTTGTGCCAGTTTGGGCGTTTAACTCCCATTTTTGTGCCAGTTCCGGCGTTTAACGCTGGGCAGTTTTGAGCTGATTTGGAACGCCAGTTTGGGCCATCAAATCTTGGGCAAAGTATGTACTATTATATATTGCTGGAAAGCCCAGGATGTCTACTTTCCAACGCCGTTGAGGGCGCGCCAATTGGGCTTCTGTAGCTCCATAAAATCCACTTCGAGTGCAGGGAGGTCAGAATCTAACGGCATCTGCAGTCCTTTTTAGTCTCTGAATCAGATTTTTGCTCAAGTCCCTCAATTTCAGCCAGAAAATACCTGAAATCATAGAAAAACACACAAACTCATAGTAAAGTCCAGAAAAGTGAATTTTAACTAAAAACTAATAAAAATATACTAAAAACTAACTAGAACATACTAAAAACATACTAAAAACAATGCCAAAAAGCGTATAAATTATCCGCTCATCACAACACCAAACTTAAATTGTTGCTTGTCCTCAAGCAACTGAAAATCAATTAAGATAAAAGAAGAGAATATGCAATGAATTCCAAAAACATCTATGAAGATCAGTATTAATTAGATGAGTGGGGCTTTTAGCTTTTTGCCTCTGAACAGTTTTGGCATCTCACTCTATCCTTTGAAATTCAGAATGATTGGCTTCTTTAGGAACTCAGAATCCAGATAGTGTTATTGATTCTCCTAGTTGAGTATGATGATTCTTGAACATAGCTACTTATTGAGTCTTGGCCGTGGCCCAAAGCACTCTGTCTTCCAGTATTACCACTGGATACATACATGCCACAGACACATAATTGGGTGAACCTTTTCAGATTGTGACTCAGCTTTGCTAGAGTCCCCAATTAGAGGTGTCCAGGGTTCTTAAGCACACTCTTTTTGCCTTGGATCACAACTTTATTTCTTTCTTTTTCTCTCTTTTTTTTTCGTTTTTCTCCCTTTTTTTTCGTTTTCTTTACTTCTTCTTCTCTTTTTTTTTGTATTCACTGCTTTTTCTTGCTTCAAGAATCATTTTTATGATTTTTCAGATCCTCAGTAACATGTCTCCTTTTTCATCATTCTTTCAAGAGCCAACATTCATGAACCATAAATTCAAAAGACATATGCACTGTTTAAGCATACATTCAGAAAACAAAAGTATTGCCACCACATCAAAATAATTAATCTGTTATAAAATTCAAAATTCATGCAATTCTTCTCTTTTTCAATTAAGAACATTTTTCATTCAAGAAAGGTGATGGATTCATAGGACATTCATAACTTTAAGGCATAGACACTAAGACACTAATGATCACAAGACACAAACATAGATAAACATAAGCATAAAATTCGAAAAACAGGAAAATAAAGAACAAGGAGATTAAAGAACGGGTCCACCTCAGTGATGGCGGCTTGTTCTTCCTCTTGAAGATCCTATGGAGTGCTTGAGCTCCTCAATGTCTCTTCCTTGTCTTTGTTGCTCCTCTCTCATGATTCTTTGGTCTTCTCTAATTTCATGGAGGAGAATGGAATGTTCTTGGTGCTCCACCCTTAGTTGTCCCATGTTGGAACTCAATTCTCCTAGGGAGGTGTTTAGTTGCTCCCAATAGTTTTGTGGAGAAAAGTGCATCCCTTGAGGCATCTCAGGGATTTGATGATGAGAGGGGTCTCTTGTTTGCTCCATCCTCTTCTTAGTGATGGACTTGTCCTCATCAATAGGGATGTCTCTCTCTATGTCAACTCCAACTCATGAACTTCTATTTCTTCTCCAATCATGATGCTATGAATCATGATAGCCCGGTCTGTAGTAACTTCGGACCAGTTGCTAGTGGGAATGATTGAGCGTTGGATAAACTCCAACCATCCCCTAGCCACAGGCTTGAGGTCATGCCTTCTTAATTGAACCAGCTTTCCTCTTGAATCTCTCTTCCATTGGGCGCCCTCTTCACAAATGACTGTGAGGACTTGGTCCAACCTTTGATCAAAGTTGACCATTCTAGTGTAAGGGTGTTCATCTCCTTGCATCATGGGCAAGTTGAATGCCAACCTTACATTTTTCGGACTAAAATCCAAGTATTTCCCCCGAACCATAGTAAGCCAATTCTTTGGGTCCGGGTTCACACTTTGATCATGGTTCTTGGTGATCCATGTATTGGCATAGAATTCTTGAACCATTAAGATTCCGACTTGTTGAATGGGGTTGGTAAGAACTTCCCAACCTCTTCTTCGGATCTCATGTCGGATCTCCGGATATTCACTCTTTTTGAGTTTGAAAGGGACCTCGGGGATTACCTTTTTCAAGGCCACAACTTCATAGAAGTGGTCTTGATGCACCCTTGAGATGAATCTCTCCATCTCCCATGACTCGGAGGTGGAAGCTTTTGCCTTCCCTTTCCTCTTTCTAGAGGTTTCTCCAGCCTTGGATGCCATAAATGGTTATGGAAAAACAAAAAGCAATGCTTTTACCACACAAACCTTAAAAGGTTTACTCGTCCTCGAGCAAAAGAGAAAAGAAGAGAATAGAAGAAGAAGAAATGAAGGAGATGGAAATGGCTTTGTGGTTCGGCCAAAGGGGAAGACGTAGTGTTTAGGGTGTGTGAAAATAAAGGAGTGAAGATGGGTTTATATAAGGGTGGGGAGAGGGTTAGGGTTCGGCCATGGGAGGGTGGGTTTGGGAGGGAAAGTGGTTTGAATTTGAATGGTGAGGTAGGTGGGGTTTTATGAAGGATGGATGTGAGTGGTGAAGAGAAAGATGGGATTTGATAGGTGAAGGATTTTTTGGGGAAGAGGTGTTGAGGTGATTGGTGAATAGGTGAAGAAGAGAGAGAGTGGTGGGGTAGGTGGGGATCCTGTGGGGTCCACAGATCCGGAGGTGTCAAGGAAAAGTCATCCCTGCACCAAGTGGCGAGCAAAATTGCTCCCTGTGCCAATTCTGGCGTTAAACGCCGGGCTGGTGCCCATTTCTGGCGTTTAACGCCAACTTCTTGCCCTTTCCTGGCGTTTAACGCCAGTCTGGTGCCCCTTTCTGGCGTTAAACACCCAGAATGGTGCCAGACTGGGCGTTAAACGCCCATCTGCTAGCCTTACGGCGTTTAAACGCCAGCAAGATCTTCCTCCAGGGTGTGTTGTTTTTCTTTCTATTTTTTATTCTGTTTTTGCCTTTTCAATTGATTTTGTGACTTCTCATGATCATCAACCTACAGAAAATATAAAATAACAAAGGAAAATAGATAAAATGTAACATTGGGTTGCCTCCCAACAAGCGCTTCTTTAATGTCAGTAGCTTGACAGTGGGCTCTCATGGAACCTCAGAGATGCTCAGAGCAATGTAGGGGTTCAACACCAAACTTTGAATTTGGTTGTGGCCTCCCAACACCAAACTTAGAGTTTGACTGTGGGGGCACTGTTTGACTCTGTTTTGAGAGAAGCTCTTCATGCTTCCTCTCCATGGTGACAGAGGGATATCCTTGAGCCTTAAACACAAAGGATTCTTCATTCACTTGAATGATCAATTCTCCTTTATCAACATCAATCACAGCCTTTGCTGTGGCTAGGAAGGGTCTGCCAAGGATGATGGATTCATCCATGCACTTCCCAGTCTCTAGGACTATGAAATCAGCAGGGATGTAATGGTCTTCAACTTTTACCAGAACATCCTCTACAAGTCCATAAGCTTGTTTTCTTGAATTGTCTGCCATCTCTAGTGAGATTTTTGCAGCTTGCACCTCAAAGATCCCTAGCTTCTCCATTACAGAGAGAGGCATGAGGTTTACACTTGACCCTAGGTCGCATAAGGCCTTCTTGAAGGTCATGGTGCCTATGGTACAAGGTATTGAAAACTTCCCAGGATCTTGTCTCTTTTGAGGTAATTTCTGCCTAGACAAGTCATCCAGTTCTTTGGTGAGCAAAGGGTGTTCATCTTCCCAAGTCTCATTACCAAATAACTTGTCTTTTAGCTTCATGATTGCTCCAAGGTATTTAGCAACTTGCTCTTCAGTGACATACTCATCCTCTTCAGAGGAAGAATACTCATCAGAGCTCATGAATGGCAGAAGTAAGTCCAATGGAATCTCTATGGTTTCAGTGGGAGCCTCAGATTCCCATGGTTCCTCATTGGGGAACTCATTGGAGGCCAGTGGACGTCCATTGAGGTCTTCCTCAGTGGCGTTCACTGCCTCTCCTTCCTCTCCAAATTCGGCCATGTTGATGGCCTTGCACTCTCCTTTTGGATTTTCTTCTGTATTGCTTGGAAGAGTACTAGGAGGGAGTTCAGTAATTTTCTTGCTCAGCTGACCCACTTGTGCCTCCAAATTTCTAATGGAGGACCTTGTTTCAGTCATGAAACTTTGAGTGGTTTTGATTAGATCAGAGACCATGGTTGCTAAGTCAGAGTGGTTTTGCTTAGAATTCTCTGTCTGTTGCTGAGAAGATGATGGAAAAGGCTTGCCATTGCTAAACCTATTTCTTCCACCATTATTATTGTTGAAACCTTGTTGAGGTCCCTGTTGATCCTTCCATGAGATATTTGGATGATTTCTCCATGAAGGATTATAGGTGTTTCCATAGGGTTCTCCCATGTAATTCACATCTTCCATTGAAGGGTTCTCAGGATCATAAGCTTCTTCTTCAGATGAAGCTTCCTTAGTACTGCCTGGTGCATTTTGCATTCCAGACAGACTTTGAGAAATCAAATTGACTTGCTGAGTCAATATCTTGTTCTGAGCCAATATGGCGTTTAGAGTATCAATCTCAAGAACTCCTTTCTTCTGATTTGTCCCATTGTTCAAAGGATTCCTTTCAGAAGTGTACATGAATTGATTATTTGCAACCATTTCAATTAGTTCTTGAGCTTCTGTAGGCATCTTCTTCAGATGAAGAGATCCTCCAGCAGAGCTATCCAAAGACATCTTGGATAGTTCAGACAGACCATCATAGAAAATACCTATAAAGCTCAATTCAGAAAGCATGTCAGAGGGACACTTTCTGATCAATTGTTTGTATCTTTCCCAAGCTTCATAGAGGGATTCTCCTTCCTTCTGTCTGAAGGTTTGGACTTCCACTCTAAGCTTACTCAATTTTTGAGTTGGAAAGAACTTTGCCAAGAAGGCATTGACTAGCTTTTCCCAAGAGTTCAGGCTCTTTTTAGGTTGTGAGTCCAACCATATCCTAGCTCTGTCTCTTACAGCAAAAGGGAATAGCATAAGTCTGTAAACCTCAGGGTCAACCCCATTAGTCTTGACAGTCTCACAGATTTGCAAGAACTCAGCTAAAAACTGATGAGGATCTTCCAATGGAAGTCCATGAAACTTGTAATTCTGTTGCATTAGAGAAACTAATTGAGGCTTGAGCTCAAAGTTGTTTGCTCCAATGGCAGGGATAGAGATGCTTCTCCCATAGAAGTCGGGAGTAGGTGCAGTAAAGTCACCCAGCACCTTCCTTGCATTGTTGGCATTGTTGTTGTTTTCGGCTGCCATGGGTTCTTCTTCTTGGAAGATTTCTGTTAGGTCCTCTACAGAGAATTGTGCCTTAGCTTCTCTTAGCTTTCGCTTCAAGGTCCTTTCAGGTTCAAGATCAGCCTCAACAAGAATGCTTTTGTCTTTGCTCCTGCTCATATGAAAGAGAAGAGAACAAGAAAATATGGAATCTTCTATGTCACAGTATAGAGATTCCTTGAGGTGTCAGAGGAAATGAAAAATAGAAGGAAGAAGTAGAAGAATTCGAACTTATCAAGAAAGATGGAGTTCGAATTGTGCATTGAGGTATAGTGTTAGTCCATGAATAGAAAGATGTGAGAAGAGGTGAAGAAATTTTCGAAAATTAAGTAAAAAAATTTTGAAAACATTTTGAAAAACACTAATTGATTTTCGAAAACCAAGAGTGGAAAAGAAATCAAGTGATTTTTGAAAAAGATTTTGAAATCAGAAATCAAAAAGATTTGATTGAAAACTATTTTGAAAAAGATGTGGTTAAGAAGATATGATTGGTTTTAAAAAGATGTGATTGAGAAAATATGATTTGAAAAACAATTTAAAAAGATTTGATTTTAAAAATTAATAACTTGGCTAACAAGAAAAGATATGACTCAAACATTAAACCTTTCTCAACAGAAAAAGGCAACATACTTGAAATGTTGAATCAAATCATTAATTGATAGCAAGTATCCTTGAAAATGGAAGAAATTGATTTTGAAAAAGATTTGATTGAAAAGATTTGATTTGAAAAAGATTTGATTTTGAAAAAAATTTGAAAACTTGAAAAAAAATTGAATTGAAAACAGAATCTTCCCTCTTGTGCCATCCTGGCGTTAAACGCCCAGAATGGTGCACATTCTGGCGTTTAACGCCCAAACCACTACCCGTTTGGGCGTTAAACGCCCAGCCAGGCACCCTGGCTGGCGTTTAAACGCCAGTTTGCCTTCCTCACTGGGCATTTTGAACGCCCAGCTTTTTCTGTGTAATTCCTCTGCAGTATGTTCTGAATCTTCAATTCTCTGTATTATTGACCTGAAAAGACACAAATTAAAAATATTTTTGGATTTTTAATAATAAGGAATAATCAAAATGCAACTAAAATCAAATAGCAATGCATGCAAGACACCAAACTTAGCAGTTTGTATACTACTGACACTAACAAAATGAGAATGCATATGAGAAACACAAAACACTCAAGTCAAGAGAATTTAAAAATCAGAGCAATGAAACCATCAAGAACAACTTGAAGATTAATGAAGACACATGAATGAATGCAAGAAGAACAGAAACATGCAATTGACACCAAACTTAACATGAGACTCTAGACTCAAACAAGAAATATTTTTGGATTTTTTCGAAAATTAAGTGGAAAAAGAAAATAAAGGTATCAAAATTCTTAATGAGAATTCCAGGAATCATGCGATGTTAGTCTAAAGCTTCAGTCTAAAGAAATTAGACATGGCTGAACAAGCTTCAGCAGGACATTGCATTCAAGAGCTAAATTAATGAAAATCAATCAGCTTTGGTGATGATAAGAACATCACCTTGAAACACTAGAATTCATTCTTAAGAACTCTGAAGAAAAATACCTAATCTAAGCAACAAGATGAACCGTCAGTTGTCCATACTCGAACAATCCCCGGCAACGGCGCCAAAAACTTGGTGCACGAAATTGTGATCACTACAACTCAAATAATCCCCGGTGATGAATCCAAAAACTTGGTGTTCAATACCATGGCATAAACACAACGTCGCACAACTAACCAGCAAGTGTACTGGGTCGTCCAAGTAATAAACCTTACGCGAGAAAGGGTCGATCCCACAGAGATTGTTGGTATGAAGCAAGCTATGGTCACCTTGTAAATCTTAGTCAGGCAAACTCAAATGGTTATGAATGATGAATAAAACATAAAGATAAAGATAGAGATACTTATGCAATTCATTGGTGGGAATTTCAGATAAGCGTATGGAGATGCTGTGTTCCTTCCGTCTCTCTGCTTTCCTACTGTCTTCATCCAATCCTTCTTACTCCTTTCCATGGCAAGCTGTATGTAGGGTTTTACCGTTGTCAGTGGCTACCTCCCATCCTTTCAGTGAAAATGTTCAACGCACCCTGTCACGGCACGGCTATTCAGCTGTCGGTTCTCGATCATGTCGGAATAGAATCTAGTGATTCTTTTGCGTCTGTCACTAACGCCCCACAATCGCGAGTTTGAAGCTCGTAACAGTCATTCAATCATTGAATCCTACTCAGAATACCACAGACAAGGTTTAGACCTTCCGGATTCTCTTGAATGCCGCCATCAATTCTAGCTTATACCACGAAGATTCCGGTTAAAGAATCCAAGAGATATCCACCCAATCTAAGGTAGAACGGAGGTGGTTGTCAGGCACACGTTCATAGGTGAGAATGATGATGAGTGTCACGGATCATCACATTCATCAAGTTGAAGAACAAGTGATATCTTGGAACAAGAACAAGCTGAATTGAATAGAAAAACAATAGTAATTGCATTAATACTCGAGGTACAGCAGAGCTCCACACCTTAATCTATGGTGTGTAGAAACTCCACTGTTGAAAATACATAAGAACAAGGTCTAGGCATGGCCGAATGGCCAGCCTCCCAACGTGATCAAAAGATCTAAAGTGATCAAAAGATTCAAAGATCTGAAGATGAAAATACAATAGTAAAAGGTCTTATTTATAAAGAACTAGTAGCCTAGGGTTTACAGAGATGAGTAAATGACATAAAAATCCACTTCCGGGCCCACTTGGTGTGTGCTTGGGCTGAGCATTGAAGCATTTTCGTGTAGAGACTTCTCTTGGAGTTAAACGCCAGCTTTTGTGCCAGTTTGGGCGTTTAACTCCCATTCTTGTGCCAGTTCCGGCGTTTAACGCCGGGCAGTTTTGAGCTGATTTGGAACGCCAGTTTGGGCCATCAAATCTTGGGCAAAGTATGGACTATTATATATTTCTGGAAAGCCCAGGATGTCTACTTTCCAACGCCGTTGAGGGCGCGCCAATTGGGTATCTGTAGCTCCAGAAAATCCACTTCGAGTGCAGGGAGGTCAGAATCCAATAGCATCTGCAGTCCTTTTTAGTCTCTGAATCAGATTTTTGCTCAAGTCCCTCAATTTCAGCCAGAAAATACCTGAAATCACAGAAAAACACACAAACTCATAGTAAAGTCCAGAAAAGTGAATTTTAACTAAAAACTAATAAAAATATACTAAAAGCTAACTAGAACATACTAAAAACAATGCCAAAAAGTGTATAAATTATCCGCTCATCAGTGAGCCATGCGGCCGCGTCACTTTTCCTCGACCTGTACATACCAGAATACGCTGGGGGCAATTTCTGGGCGGTTTTAACCCAGTTTGCGGCCCAGAAAACACAGATTAGAGGCTATAAAGTGGGAGAATCCATTCATTCATGAGAAGGCTCTCATAATTCACTTTTCATGTTTTAGATGTAGTTTTTTTAGAGAGAGATGTTCTCTCCTCTCTCTTAGTATTAGGATTTAGGATTTCTCTTAGTTTTAGGAGTGACTCTCAATCCCAGGTTCAAGGTATTTTTAGATTTAATTTTGCTTTGCTTTATTTATATTGATGCTTTTTAATTTAGATATTTCTTCCTTTTAGTTTTGGTTAAGTAATTGATAACGCTTGAGCTGTCAATAAAGCAGTGATTGAAATTGGAAGTTGCTCCAATAACTCTAGTCTTTCCATAGGAATTGACTAGGACCTGAGGATTAAGCTAATTAATCCACTTGATCTACCTTCATAGTTAGAGGTTAACAAAGTGAGATTAAAATCCAAATTTCATCACAATTGATAAGGATAGGATCTCTAGTTCTAATACCTTACCAAGAGTTTATTTTATTATTATTATTTTATTTTTCTTATCATTCAACATACTGCTTCCCTACTTTCTAAAACCCCTACATTACAAGACTCATAACCAATAATAAGAATATACCTCCCTATAATTCCTTGAGAAGACGACCCGAGGCTTGAATACTCGGTTATCAATTTCAAAAGGGTTTGTTACTTGTGACAACCAAAACATTTGTGTGAAAGGACTTTTGAAGGTTTATAAACTATACTTGCAACGAGGATTTATCCGCAAATTTCTAGACCACGCAAAAGTTCTCTCATCACCCGTCCTCTCAGTGAAAATGTTCAACGCGCTCTGTCACAGCACGGCTATTCATCTGTCGGTTCTCGATCATGTCGGAATAGAATCCAGTGATTCTTTTGCGTCTGTCACTAACGCACCACAATCGCGAGTTTGAGGCTCGTCACAGTCATTCAATTCTTGAATCCTACTCAGAATACCACAGACAAGGTTTAGACCTTCCGAATTCTCAAGAATGCCGCCATCAATTCTAGCTTATACCACGAAGATTCTGATTAAGGAATCCAAGAGATACACATTCAAGCCTTGTTTGCATGTAGAACGGAACTGGTTATCAGGCACGCGTTCATAAGTGAGAATGATGATGAGCATCACATAATCATCACATTCATCAAGTTCTTGAGTGCAAATGAATATCTTGGAAGAAGAATAAGCTGAATTGAATAGAAGAACAATAGTAATTGCATTAATACTCGAGGTACAGCAGAGCTCCACACCTTAATCTATGGTATGTAGAAACTCCACCATTGAAAATACATAAGAACAAGGTCTAGGCATTGCCGTGAGGACATCCCCATGATCTAAGATAGCATAAGACTACTCGAAGATAGCTACCCAGATGAAAATACAATAGTAAAAGGTCCTATTTATAGAGAACTAGTAGCCTAGGGTTTACAAAAATGAGTAAATGACGTATAAATCCACTTTCGGGCCCACTTGGTGTGTGCTTGGGCTGAGCATTGAAGCATTTTTGTGTAGAGACTTTTCTTGGAGTTAAACACCAGCTTTTGTGCCAGTTTGGGCGTTTAACTCCCACTTTTGTGCCAGTTCCGGCGTTAAACGCCGGGCAGTCTTGAGCTGATTTGGAATGCCGGTTTGGGCCATCAAATCTTGGGCAAAGTATGAACTATTATATATTTCGGGAAAGCCCAGGATGTCTACTTTCCAACGCAATTAAGAGCACACCAATTGGGCTTCTGTAGCTCCAGAAAATCCACTTCGAGTGCAGAGAGGTCAGAATCCAACAGCATCTGCAGTCCTTTTTCAGCCTCTGAATCAGATTTTTGCTCAGGTCCCTCAATTTCAGCCAAAAAATACCTGAAATCACAGAAAAACACACAAACTCATTCTAAAGTCCAAAAAATGAATTTTAAATAAAAACTAATAAAAATATAACAAAAACTAACTAAAACATACTAAAAACATACTAAAAATAATGCCAAAAAGCGTATAAATTATTCGCTCATCAGAAGGCCATCAGATTGGAACTCATTATATTTTACCTGATCCTTATTTTCTCTCTGAACCATGAGCAACTAAACCTCCACTGTTAAGCTTAGGAGCTCTGTCTATTTGTATGGATTGATTTTATTGCTTTTTCTATTTTAATTCATGTATGAATTTATAATTAAGAATTGTTTTCGCTCTTCATCTTATGAATTTGGGTGGAACAGAAGTATGACCCTCTTTCTATTCGAGTTCTTGTATAACTTGGAAAAGCTCTTTGCTTGAACAACAGCTTGAAAACATATTTCCCTAATTTTTAATTATCTGGATTTAACAGGATACGTGACATATAATCTTTTTATTTTTGGTTAATTAGAGCTTTTGTGGCATACAAACTGGAATTTGATCATCACTCTCTAATTGGAATTAATTGACCAAGGAATTGGGTGTTGATGAATTTTAGAGGAGACTAGAAAGGTCTAAGGAATTAGGGTCTAGTCACATATAGTTTGTCATAAATCAAATCCTACATGATTAGATAGTTAGTAAGAAAAGTTGATCCGGAAAAATAGATAACTTTGAAACCTTAACTATTTTCTCCATATTTTATTCCCAAACTATTTACTTTACTATTTTAGTTTCTCTACGATTGTTTAATGCTCTTTGAACATCAGTCAACACTCTTTTTTGTTTGCCTGACTAAGCTCATCAGTCAACCATTGTTGCTTGATCCATCAATCCTCATGGGATCGACCCTTACTCACCTGAGGTATTACTTGGTACGACCCGGTGCACTTGCCGGTTAGTCTGTGGTTGCTAAATCATCGCACCAAGTTTTTGGCGCCATTGCCGGGGATCGATAGTGATTAACAACTATTAGTTGTTTGATTGCTTAGATTAGGCGTCTTAGTTTTAATTTTATTTAACTTTTGCTTTATTAATTTCGAAAAAAAATATATTTTATTTCTTTACACAGGTTACCTCATTAGGAATTCTCTACGCTCTGACATAGAGATTCCCATCTTTTCTTGTTTTTCGTTTGTTTATGCACAGCAACAGAGACAAAGAACATCTCTTAGACATTGATCCTGAACGTGAAAGGACTTTCAGGTAACATTTACAATAGGCAAGACTTTACAAGGCTACAGAATCCATTGTAGATCCTAATAATGCTGATAATGCCAATGTGGCAAATCCAAATGGGGATGAGCAACATAGAAAAGTGCTTGGCTCTTATTCTGCTCCTACTGTAGATCTTTATGGAAAATACATTGTGGTGCCTCCTATAGCTGCGAACAACTTTGAGTTGAAGCCACAACTAGTCACCTGGTGCAACAAAACTGCCAGTATCATGGTCTTCCCCACGAAGACCCAAATCAATTTATTTCCAACTTTCTGTAGATTTGTGATACTGTGAAGACAAATGGAGTGAACCCAGAGGTGTACAAACTCATGCTCTTCCCGTTTACCTTGAGGGATGGAGCAAAATTATGGCTAGATTCCTGACCCAAGGAGAGTTTGTTACTGAGTTTCTTACTAAATTTTTCCCACCAAAGAAGCTGACTAGTTTAGGGTGGAAGTGCAGACCTTCAGGCAAAATGATGGTGAAACTCTTTATGAAGCTTGGGAGAGATACAAGCTACTAACTAGGCAATGCCCTCCGGACATATTCTCCAAATAGACCCAACTAGATATCTTTTATGAAGGTTTGGGTTAAATGTCCAAGATGTGCTTAGATAATTTTGTAGGTGGTTTATTGCACAAGAAGAAGACACCGAAGGAGACTATTGAGCTTATTGAATTGGTTGCTAGTAACCAATATTTATACTCATCTAACAAGAATCCTATGAACTCTAAGGCTCCTCAGAAGAAGGGTCTCATGGAAGTAGAAACTCTTAATGCTCTTCTTGCTCAAAACAAGCTTATGTCTCAGCAAATAAGTCTACTTACTCAACAGATAGGTGGCATGCAAGTCTCAGCTATCAACACCCAAAATCTACCTCAAAAAGCCTCTTATGACATGACAGGTAATTTTGAGCAAAACGATAATTATGATTATGCTCAATTTTCTTCTGAACAGGTCAATTACATGGGAAGTGCTCCTAGAAATCCCAACAATGATCCCTATTCTAAGACCTGCAATTAAGGGTGGAGAAATCACCCAAATTTTGGGTGGAGAGAGCAACCTCAGAAGCCACAAAATTTTAATCATAATTCTCACGGTGGTTTTCAACAGAATAATTTTAATAACCACCAGTTTTAGTCATCTCAGCAAGCAACTTCTCAGCCCCAACGGATAATGATTTGGAAGCAATGTTGATAAGTTTTAGACAGGAAACCAAAGTATCAATCAAGAATTTAGAGATTCAGATGGGTCAATTAGCCACAAAAGTTAATGAAATTGATCAAAAGACCACTAATAGCCTTCCTGGTAATACAATGGTGAATCTAAGAGAAGAATGTAAGGCAGTCACCTTGATAAGTGGACAAGTGGCAAGTATGGAAGCACAAGTTGCTGGGGAGCCAGTTGAAAAAAGATTGCAAGGTTATTCAACTAAGAAGTGGTAAAGTAGCTGGCTCTGAGGCCAAGGTCAATGAAGAGTCAGTTGAAAAAGAAGCTCCAGAGGAGAAGAAGGAAGAAGATGAGCACGCCCCTCCAAAGCGTGCGGACAACCCATTCCCAAACTCTCTTGACACTCATTCTACATTGCCAAAGGCTTCTGAGTACAAGCCTAAGATGTCATATCCTCAGAAACTTCAAAAGGAGACCAAGGACAAGCAGTTTTCAAAGTTCTTAGAAGTCTTCAGAAAGTTGCAAATCAATATTTCTTTTGCTGAGGTTTTGGAACAAATGCCTATCTATGTCAAGTTCATGAAGGAGCTGTTGTCAAAGAAGAAGCGTTTAAAGGGAGATGAGACAATAGTCCTGACTAAAGAATGTAGTGTCGTAATTTAGAATAACTTGCCAAAGAAGATGCCAGATCTAGGGAGCTTTCAAATTTCATGCACCATTGAGAGCACCACATTTGAGAAAGTATTATGTGATCTGGGAGCAAGCATCAATTTGATGCCCTTGTCCGTGATGAAGAAGTTACAAATCCAAGAGGCACAGCCCACAAAGAAAGCATTACAGATGGCAGACAAATCTACAAAGCCTGTATACGGATTAGTGGAGAATATCTTGGTCAAAGTGGGTACATTCTTCCTCCCTGCAAATTTTGTGATTCTTGACACAAGGAGGATGAGAATGCCTCTATAATTCTAGGAAGACTATTCCTAGTCACTGGAAGAGCTCTGATTGATGTAGAAGTGGGTGAATTAGTGCTTAGACTGCATGATGAGCAACTAGTCTTTCATGTCTTCAAAGATGTACATTCAGTAGGTGAAGAAGAGAGGTGCATGCAGACTAAGCTCATGGATCCAACCCTTCAAAACCCACCTGATGATGCACATCAAAATCTACAGATCAAACCTCCCTTGGTAACAATCAATAAAATTCATCCTAACATCAAATCTAAGTTTTGTGTTGGGAATGAATCATCCACCAAGGAAGATGGTCCTAAAAAGAAAGTACCCAGAGGATGGAGAAACAAAAAAATCCCCACTGAAATTTTCTCCCCAAGAATGAAAGTGGTGTTGACTAGCAATCTGATGAGCGGATAATTTGTATACTTTTTGGCATTGTTTTTAGTATGTTTTTGTTATGATCTAGTTAGTTTTTAGTATATTTTTATTAGTTTTTAGTTAAAATTCACTTTTCTGGACTTTACTATGAGTTTGTGTGTTTTTCTATGATTTCAGGTATTTTCTGGCTGAAATTGAGGGACCTGAGCAAAAATCTGATTCAGAGACTAAAAAGGACTACAGATGCTGTTGGATTCTGACCTCCCTGCACTCGAAGTGGATTTTCTAGAGCTACAGAAGCCCAATTGGCGCGCTCTCAACGGCGTTGGAAAGTAGACATCCTGGGCTTTCCAGCAATATATGATAGTTCATACTTTGCCCAAGATTTGATGGCCCAAACCGGCGTACAAAGTCACCCTCAGAAATCCCAGCGTTAAACGCCGGAACTGGCACCCAAATGGGAGTTAAACGCCCAAACTGGCATAAAAGCTGGCGTTTAACTCCAAGAAGAGTCTCTGCACGAAAAAGCTTCATTGCTCAGCCCAAGCACACACCAAGTGGGCCCGGAAGAGGATTTTTATGTCATTTACTCATTTCTGTACACCTTAGGCTACTAGTTTTCTATAAGTAGGACCTTTGACTATTGTATTAGAAATCTTTGGATCTTTGGAACCTTTTTCTTTAGATCTTTTGATCACTTTGGGAGGCTGGCCATTCGGCCATGCCTAGACCTTATGCTTATGTATTTTCAACGGTGGAGTTTCTACACACCATAGATTAAGGTGTGGAGCTCTGCTGTACCTCGAGTATTAATGCAATTACTATTGTTCTTCCATTCAATTCCGCTTGTTCTTTGTCCAAGATATCACTTGTTCTTCAACTTGATGAATGTGATGATCCGTGACACTCATCATCATTCTCACCCATGAACAAGGTGACTGACAACCATTCTTGTTCTACAAGCGACCAAGGCTCTAGTGAATATCTCTTGGATTCCTGATTGCACGATGCATGGTTGATCGCCTGACAACCGAGCGCTCGTCTGACAAACGAGCCAACCATTCCGTGAGATCAGAGTCTTCGTGGTATAGGCGAGAACTGATGGCAGCATTCAAGAGAATCCGGAAGGTCTAACCTTGTCTGTGGTATTCTGAGTAGGATTCAATGACTGAATGACTGTGACGTGCTTCAAACTCCTGAGGGCGGGGCATTAGTGACAGACGCAAAAGAATCACTGGATTCTATTCCGGCCTGATTGAGAACCGACAGATGAATTCCGCTATGCTGTGACAGAGCATATGCAATCGCTTTCACTGAGAGGATGGGAGGTAGCCACTGACAACGGTGAAACCCTTGCTTAAGCTTGCCATGGAAAGGAGTAAGAAGGATTGGATGAAGACAGTAGGAAAGCAGAGAGACGGAAGGGAAGGCATCTTCATGCGCTTATCTGAAGTTCCTACCAATGAATTACATAAGTATCTCTATCTTTACCTTTGTGTTATTTTCGTTCATCACCATTACCATTTGAGTTTGCCTGACTAAGATTTACAAGATGACCATAGCTTGCTTCAATACTAACAATCTCCGTGGGATCGACCCTTACTCGCGTAAGGTTTATTACTTGGACGACCCAGTGCACTTGCTGGTTAGTTGTGCGAAGTTGTGTAATGCCATGGTATTGAGCTACCACGTTTTTGGAGCCATTACCGGGGATTATGAGAGTTGTGAAAAAGTATTGTTCATAATTTCGCGCACCAAGTTTTTGGCGCCGTTGCCGGGGATTGTTCAAGTTTTGAGCAAGCTTTTGGTAACATCAGTGCCAAGATCCGGCAGCAACATCACGTTTTTGGTGTTATTGCCCGGGATTGTGCAGGCTGGACAACTGACGGTTCATCTTGTTGCTTAGATTAGGTATTTATTTTTTTTCGAAATTCTTGAAGATGAATTCTAGAGTTTCATGGTGATTTGTTGAAATCTGGCTGGCTGAGAAGCCATGTCTAATCTCATTGGACCGAGGTTTCAACTTATCATCACAAGAGCTTGTTGATTTCTATCAATCTTGCTTTTGGAGCAGTGATCTGCTAAGGCTTGGCTGGCCTCTGGCCATGTCTAGTGTTTTGGACCGAAGCTTTCTTTGAAAGCTTGGCTGGCTGTGAAGCCATGTCTAATTCCTGGACCGGAGTCTTAGACTAGCATTGCACTGATTCCTGGAATTCTCATTAAGAATTTTGATATCTTTTTCCATTTAATTTTCGAAAAACACAAAAAAATTTTCAAAATCATAAAATCCAAAAATATTTCTTGTTTAAGTCTAGTGTCTCATCATAAGTTTGGTGTCAATTGCATGCATTCATGTGTCTAAGTGATCTTCAAGATGTTCTTGATGATTTACTTGCTCTGATCTTTGAATTCAATTTGACTTGATAGTTTTGTGTGTCTCATATGCATTTTCATCCTGTTAGTGTCAGTAGTATACAAACTGCTAAGTTTGGTGTCTTGCATGCATTGTTATTTGATTCTTGTTGCATTTTGGTTTGTCCTTATTATTAAAAATCCAAAAATATTTTTAATTTGTGTCTTTTCAAGTCAATAATACAGAGAATTGAAGATTCAGAACATACAGCAGAGGAATTGCACAGAAAAAGCTGGGCGTTCAAAACGCCCAGTGAAGAAGGACAGACTGGCGTTTAAACGCCAGCCAGGGTACCTGGTTGGGCGTTTAACGCCCAAAAGGGTAGCATTTTGGGCGTTAAACGCCAGAATGGATACCATTCTGGGCGTTTAACGCCAGGATGGCTAGAAGGGAAGATTTTGTTTTCAAATCAATTTTTTTCTAAGTTTCCAAAATCTTTTCAAAATCAAATCTTTTTCAAATCAATTTTCCAATCAAATCTTTTTCAAAATTAACTTCTTTCCTTTTTCAAGGATACTTACTATCAATTAATGATTTGATTCAACATTTCAAGTATGTTACCTTTTCTGTTGAGAAAGGTTTAATGTTTGAATCATATCTTTTCTTGTTAGTCAAGTTTCTAATTTTCAAATCAAATCTTTTTAAAATGTTTTTCAAATCATATTTTCTCAATCACATCTTCTTAAAATCAATCATATCTTCTTAACCACATCTTTTTCAAAATAGTTTCCAATCAAATCTTTTTGATTTCTAATTTCAAAATCTTTTTCAAAAATCACTTGATTTCTTTTCTATTTTCATTTTCGAAAATTAAGTAATGTTTTTCAAAAATGTTTTCAAAATTTTTCACTTAATTTTCGAAAATGACTTCCCTCCTTCTCACATCCTTCTATTTATGGACTAACACTATCCTTTAATGCAAAATTCGAACTCCATTCTCTCTGATAAGTTCGAATTTTCCACTTCTGTCTTCTACTCTTCTTTTCCTCTGACGCTTAAAGGAATCTCTATACTGTGACATAGAGGATTCCACATTTTCTTGTTCTCTTCTCTTTCTTATGAGCAGGAGCAAAGACAAAGGCATTCTTGTTGAGGCTGATCCTGAACCTGAAAGGACCTTGAAGAGAAAGCTAAGAGAAGCAAAGGCACAACTCTCTTTAGAGCACCTGACCGAATTCTTCAGGGAAGAAGAACAAATGGCAGCCGAAAACAACAACAATGCCAATAATGCAAGGAAGGTGCTGGGTGACTTTACTGCACCTACTCCCGACTTCTATGGGAGAAGCATCTCTATCCCTGCCATTGGAGCAAACAACTTTGAGCTCAAGCCTCAATTAGTTTCTCTAATGCAACAGAATTGCAAGTTCCATGGACTTCCACTGGAAGATCCTCATCAGTTTTTAGCTGAATTCTTGCAAATCTGTGACACTGTCAAGACTAATGGGGTTGACCCTGAGGTCTACAGACTTATGCCATTCCCTTTTGCTGTAAGAGACAGAGCTAGAACATGGTTGGATTCTCAACCTAAAGAAAGCCTGGACTCTTGGGAAAAGCTAGTCAATGCCTTCTTGGCAAAGTTCTTTCCACCTCAAAAATTGAGCAAGCTTAGAGTGGAAGTCCAAACCTTCAGACAGAAGGAAGGAGAATTCCTCTATGAAGCTTGGGAAAGATACAAACAATTAATCAGAAAGTGTCCCTCTGACATGCTTTCTGAATGGAGCATCATAGGTATTTTCTATGATGGTCTCTCTGAACTGTCCAAGATGTCCTTGGATAGCTCTTCTGGAGGATCTCTTCATCTGAAGAAGACGCCTACTGAAGCTCAAGAACTGATTGAAATGGTTGCAAACAACCAATTCATGTACACTTCTGAAAGAAATCCTGTGAACAATGGGACTAGTCAGAAGAAAGGAGTTCTTGAGATTGACACTCTGAATGCCATTTTGGCTCAGAACAAAATATTGACTCAACAAGTCAATATGATTTCTCAAAGTCTGTCTGGAATGCAAAATGCACCAAGCAGTACTAAGGAAGCTTCATCTGAGGAAGAAGCTTATGATCCTGAGAACCCTTCAATGGAAGAGGTGAATTACATGGGAGAACCCTATGGAAACACCTATAATCCCTCATGGAGGAATCATCCAAATCTTTCATGGAAGGATCAACAGAGACCTCAACAAGGTTTCAATAACAATAATGGTGGAAGAAACAGGTTTAGCAATAGCAAGCCTTTTCCATCATCTTCTCAGCAACAGACAGAGAGCTCTAAGCAGAATACCTCTGACTTAGCAACCATGGTCTCTGATCTAATCAAAACCACACAAAGTTTCATGACTGAAACTAGATCCTCCATTAGGAATTTGGAAGGACAAGTGGGTCAGCTGAGCAAGAAAATTACTGAACTCCCTCCAAGCACCCTCCCAAGCAATACTGAAGAAAATCCAAAAGGAGAGTGCAAAGCCATCAACTTGGCCGAATCCTGGGAGGAAGGAGAGGCAGTGAACGCCACTGAGGAAGGCCTCACTGGACGTCCACTGACCTCCAATGAGTTTCCCAATGAGGAAACATGGGAATCTGAGGCTCAAACTGAGACCATGGAGATTCCATTGGACTTACTTCTGCCATTCATGAGCTCTGATGAGTATTCTTCCTCTGAAGAGGATGAGTATGTCACTGAAGAGCAAGTTGCTAAATACCTTGGAGCAATCATGAAGATGAATGACAAGTTATTTGGAAATGAGACTTGGGAGGATGAACCCCCTTTGCTCACCAAAGAACTGGATAACTTGTCTAGGCAAAAACTGCCTCAAAAGAGACAGGACCCTGGGAAGTTTTCTATACCTTATACCATAGGCACCATGACCTTCAAGAAGGCCTTGTGTGACTTAGGGTCAAGTGTAAACCTCATGCCTCTCTCTGTAATGGAGAAGTTAGGGATCTCTGAGGTGCAAGCTGCAAAAATCTCACTAGAGATGGCAGACAACTCAAGAAAACAAGCCTATGGACTTGTAGAGGATGTTCTGGTAAAGGTTGAAGACCATTACATCCCTACTGATTTCATAGTCCTAGAGACTGGGAAGTGCATGGATGAATCCATCATCCTTGGCAGACCCTTCCTAGCCACAGCAAGGGCTGTGATTGATGTTGATAGAGGAGAGTTGATCATTCAAGTGAATGAAGAATCCTTGATGTTTAAGGCCCAAGGATATCCCTCTGTCATCATGGAGAGAAAGCATGAAGAGCTTCTCTCAAAACAGAGCCAAACAGAGCCCCCACAGTCAAACTCTAAGTTTGGTGTTGGGAGGCCACAACCAAACTCTAAGTTTGGTGTTGAACCCCCACATTCAAACTCTAAGTTTGGTGTTGGGAGGTTCCAACATGGCTCTGAGAATCTGTGAGGCTCCATGAGAGTCCTCTGTCAAGCTAATGACAATAAAGAAGCGCTTGTTGGGAGGCAACCCAATGTTTTATAATTAACTATGTTCTTTTGTTATTTTATCTTTTTTTTGTAGGTTGATGATCACAAGAAGTCACAAAAACAATGAAAAAAGCAAAAACAAAATGAAAAACTGGAAGAAAAACAGCACACCCTGGAGGAAGATGCTGCTGGCGTTTAAACGCCAGTAAGCCTAGCAGTTGGGCGTTTAACGCCCAGTCTGGCACCATTCTGGGCATTTAACGCCAGAAAGGGGCACCAGACTGGCGTTAAACGCCAGAAAAGGGTAAGAACCTGGCGTTAAACGCCAGGAATGGGCACCAGCCCGGCGTTTAACGCCAGAAATGGCTCAAAACGTGAATTTTGATGCCATTTGGTGCAGGGATGACTTTTCCTTGACACCACAGGATCTGTGGACCCCACAGGACCCCACCACCACTCTCTCTCTTCTTCCCCCATTCACCAATCACCTCAACACCTCTTCCCCAAAACCCCTTCACCTATCAAATCTCATCTTTCTCTTCACCACTCACATCCATCCTTCATAAATCCCCACCAACCTCACCCTTCAAATTCAAACCACTTTCCCTCCTAAACCCACCCATAATGGCCGAACCATTACCCCCCTCTCTCCTATATATACCCTTCTTCAACCCTTCATTTTCACACAACCTAAACACCACCATCTCCCTCTTCCTCATTTCTTCTTCTTCTTCTACTCTCTTATTTCTTCTTTTGCTCGAGGACGAGCAAACATTTTAAGTTTGGTGTGGTAAAAGCATTGCTTTTTGTTTTTCCATAACCATTTATGGCATCCAAGGCCGGAGAAACCTCTAGAAAGAGGAAAGGGAAGGCAAAAGCTTCCACCTCCGAGTCATGGGAGATGGAGAGATTCCTCAAGGGATGCACTTTCCTCCACAAGACTATTGGGAGCAACTAAACACCTCCCTAGGAGAATTGAGTTCCAACATGGGACAACTAAGGGTGGAGCATCAAGAACACTCCATCATCCTTCATGAGATTAGAGAAGATCAAAGAATCATGAGGGAGGAGCAACAAAGACAAGGAAGAGACATTGAGGAGCTCAAGCACTCCATAGGATCTTCAAGAGCAAGGAAGAGCCGCCATCACTAAGGTGGACCCGTTCTTTGATTTCCTTGTTATTTGTTCTTCTGTTTTTCGAATTTTTAGTGCTTATGTTTGTCCATGTTTGTGTCTTGTGATCATTAGTGTCTTAGTGTCTATGCCTTAAAGTTATGAATGTCCTATGAATCCATCACCTTTCTTAAATAAAAATGTGCTTAATTGAAAAAGGAAGAATTGCATGAATTTTGAATTTTATAACAGTTTAATTATTTTGATGTGGTGGCAATATTTTTGTTCTCTGAATGTATGCTTAAACAGTGCATATGTATCTTGAATTTGTGGTTTATGAATGTTGGCTCTTGAAAGAATGATGAAAAAGGAGACATGTTACTGAGGATCTGAAAAATCATTAAAATGATTCTTGAAGCAAGAAAAAGCTATTCAAAATTGAAAAAAAAAATCGAAAAAAAAAGAGAAAAGAAAACGAAAAAAAATAGAGAAATAAGAGTTGTGATCCAAGGCAAATAAGAGTGTGCTTAAGAACCCTGGACACCTCTAATTGGGGACTTTAGCAAAGCTGAGTCACAATCTGAAAAGGTTCACCCAATTATGTGTCTGTGGCATGTATGTATCCGGTGGTAATACTGGAAGACAGAGTGCTTTGGGCCACAGCCAAGACTCAATAAATAGCTATGTTCAAGAATCATCATACTTTACTAAGAGAATCATTAACACTATCTGGACTCTGAGTTCCTAAAGAAGCCAATCATTCTGAATTTCAAAGGATAGAGTGAGATGCCAAAACTATTCAGAGGCAAAAAGTAAAAGCCCCGCTCATCTAATTAATACTGATCTTCATAGATGTTTTTGGGATTCATTGCATATTCTCTTCTTTTTATCTTATTTGATTCTCAGTTGCTTGGGGACAAGCAACAATTTAAGTTTGGTGTTGTGATGAGCGGATAATTTGTATACGTTTTGGCATTGTTTTTAGTATGTTTTTGTTATGATCTAGTTAGTTTTTAGTATATTTTTATTAGTTTTTAGTTAAAATTCACTTTTCTGGACTTTACTATGAGTTTGTGTGTTTTTCTGTGATTTCAGGTATTTTCTGGCTGAAATTGAGGGACCTGAGCAAAAATCTGATTCAGAGACTAAAAAGGACTACAAATGCTGTTGGATTCTGACCTCCCTGCACTCGAAGTGGATTTTCTGGAGCTACAGAAGCCCAATTGGCGCGCTCTCAACGGCGTTGGAAAGTAGACATCCTGGGCTTTCCAGCAATATATGATAGTCCATACTTTGCCCAATATTTGATGGCCCAAACCGGCGTACAAAGTCACCCTCAGAAATCCCAGCGTTAAACGCCGGAACTGGCACCCAAATGGGAGTTAAACGCCCAAACTGGCATAAAAGCTGGCGTTTAACTCCAAGAAGAGTCTCTGCACGAAAAAGCTTCATTGCTCAGCCCAAGCACACACCAAGTGGGCCCGGAAGAGGATTTTTATGTCATTTACTCATTTCTGTACACCTTAGGCTACTAGTTTTCTATAAGTAGGACCTTTGACTATTGTATTAGAAATCTTTGGATCTTTGGAACCTTTTTCTTTAGATCTTTTGATCACTTTGGGAGGCTGGCCATTCGGCCATGCCTAGACCTTATGCTTATGTATTTTCAACGGTGGAGTTTCTACACACCATAGATTAAGGTGTGGAGCTCTGCTGTACCTCGAGTATTAATGCAATTACTATTGTTCTTCCATTCAATTCCGCTTGTTCTTTGTCCAAGATATCACTTGTTCTTCAACTTGATGAATGTGATGATCCGTGACACTCATCATCATTCTCACCCATGAACAAGGTGACTGACAACCATTCTTGTTCTACAAGCGACCAAGGCTCTAGTGAATATCTCTTGGATTCCTGATTGCACGATGCATGGTTGATCGCCTGACAACCGAGCGCTCGTCTGACAAACGAGCCAACCATTCCGTGAGATCAGAGTCTTCGTGGTATAGGCGAGAACTGATGGCAGCATTCAAGAGAATCCGGAAGGTCTAACCTTGTCTGTGGTATTCTGAGTAGGATTCAATGACTGAATGACTGTGACGTGCTTCAAACTCCTGAGGGCGGGGCGTTAGTGACAGACGCAAAAGAATCACTGGATTCTATTCCGGCCTGATTGAGAACCGACAGATGAATTCCGCTATGCTGTGACAGAGCATATGCAATCGCTTTCACTGAGAGGATGGGAGGTAGCCACTGACAACGGTGAAACCCTTGCTTAAGCTTGCCATGGAAAGGAGTAAGAAGGATTGGATGAAGACAGTAGGAAAGCAGAGAGACGGAAGGGAAGGCATCTTCATGCGCTTATCTGAAGTTCCTACCAATGAATTACATAAGTATCTCTATCTTTACCTTTGTGTTATTTTCGTTCATCACCATTACCATTTGAGTTTGCCTGACTAAGATTTACAAGATGACCATAGCTTGCTTCAATACTAACAATCTCCGTGGGATCGACCCTTACTCGCGTAAGGTTTATTACTTGGACGACCCAGTGCACTTGCTGGTTAGTTGTGCAAAGTTGTGTAATGCCATGGTATTGAGCTACCACGTTTTTGGAGCCATTACCGGGGATTATGAGAGTTGTGAAAAAGTATTGTTCACAATTTCGCGCACCACAATCCAAAGTGGATTTATACAGTAACCAGAATCCTCTCTCTGGAGCATATTGAGCTACGTTATGGAGACACAGGAAAGAAGTTCAAAGTAAGGGGTGAAGAGTTGAGCCCCTATGATCCTCCTCCTTAGAGGAGCTGACCGTCAAGCTAGTGACGTTAAAGAAGCGCTTGTCGGAAGGCAACCCGATAATTTCGTATCCTTAGTTGTTTTTCGTAGTAGTAGTTTTCTTACTTATTTGATTTTTATTGAATTTTCACTATTTTACTGATCATGCAGCTATTTTAGAAGCAGGAACTGAATATTTCACACACAAAAAAGGGAAAGAAGAGAAAAATCCACCCGAAAGATGTGCAGAAGTGGCGAAGGAAGTGTGACTTGTGCACAAATATGCCCACGCGTACGCGTCCATGACGCGTACGTGTCTTTTGAAATTTTGGCACTCCACGCATACGCGTCAAGCACGCGCATGAGTGGGTAAGAAAAATCGGTGTAAAAGGCATTTGGGCAGAGAGTTGTGCTGGCTTGGGGCTGGAGGTGTGGTGGACACACAAACTTGTTCACATGTACGCATCCCTGATGCCTACGCATTGCTTGAAATTTCAGCAGTCCACAAGTACTTGTCACCCTAGAAATCGGCGTAACAAGGTGCACGGCCAAGAGTTGTGTTGGCCCCGCACTAGTACGGTGCTAGCGACATAATTCAGACCACGCGTACGCGTCACCCTCACCAAATGGCCACCCACACGTACGCGTCGAACGCGCTGCAGCACTTACCCATCGCGCCATCGAGTTTTTAATTTTTCTTCTCTTTCTCTCTCCCAAATCCTAATTCTCTCTTGTTCTTTTATCCTTTTATTCTTATTTCATCTTAATATTCCTTTCTTCTTATTTTCAGTTCTTCTTTGCTTGAGGACAAGCAAACATTTAAGTTTGATGTTGACGCTTCGCTTATTGCTTTTTTGTCTAGCATAAGAGGGAGATGAAAGTTCTTCATGAAGGAATGAGATGACCACCAGCATAACTGAGGTGGTTGAGTTCCTTTCGTTCTATTTCTCCTCCGTTCTTATTGTGTTATCTTATGTTTTCTGTTGCTTTGATTGCTTGCATGATCTTTTGTACTTTTAACAAAAAGAAAATATATTTTGTCTCATGTATTACTCACTAAAGCTTGAATTCAAAAGAAAAAGAAGTGATGTATTGCATGAGAAATTGAGTTATATTTAAGATTAGTCTTATTTACTTAAATGTGGTGGTATTTTCTGTGATTCTGAATGTATGACATGAACAGTACATATTTGAATTTGAATCAAGGAATGTTGATGTACAAGGAACAGGAATTTAGAGAATTATTATGACTTATCTGAAACAAAAAAAAATTAATCCTTGAAACAAAAGAAATAGCAAAAGAAAAAGAAACTATAAAAGCAAGGTCTAAGGCTCTGAACATCAATGACTAGGAGGTCAGACATGATTAAAAGCTCAAAGAGTTGTTTCCCTAGGCATATGTTTGTGGTGTGATTGTCTCAAGTAATCCTTGAGACAGAACACTTAGAGTCGAGACCAAGTGCGTTTAACAGAGTATGCCAAAGGCTTTGGGCACCACTGTCTGGGAGTAACTGAAAGAAAAAAAAGTCAGAATTCAAAGAGAATTCTCCAGTTAAGTCCTTGTGGTGTTTCTGTGTCAAGTAACCCTTGAGGTAAAACATTTAAAGTCACGGCTAGGCTCAAGGTGCAAAGCACCAAAGAAAAATTAATTAAAGTAAATTTTGTTGTGTTCAAGGATTAAACTGAAATATAAAGATCAGAGAATTCATAATATTATTCGGATTCTAATTCCGAATGACAATGACATCATTCTGATTCAAAGGAGAGTGAGATGCCAAACCTATTCATACAATCGAACTCTCATTCTCATGCGAATTCACATCCTAAGCCTATATTAGTTTTGGTTGCTTGAGGACAAGCAACAATTCAAGTTTGGTGTTGGGATGCGTGAGCATCTTGCTTATCTTTTCCTAGTGAATTTGTATTTAAATTGTTGAATTTAATCAAGAATTAATTATCTTTTTAGCAACTATGGATGCTACTTTGAGTTTCGTGCAATTTTGTGTATTTTAGGTAGCATTTGGCTGGATTTGATGGAGAGGAAGCTTGCACAAATGGAAGAAGCTCAAGAATTAAAGGAGATATCAGCAAGGAGCGACGCATGCGCGTACCTGATGCGTATGTGTGATTTGGAGCTTTCCATGGCGACACGTGCATGTACCTGACGCATACGTGTGACACACAGAATAGACAATCAACTCGTACGCGTGACCGACGCGTATGCGTGACATGCGCGACGTGCAGAGAAAGCACAAAACGCTGGGGGCGATTTTTGGGGCCCATTTTGGCACTGAAGTAAGGCGCAGCTCTCTGCCAAGTTAGGCGCGGATCCAGTGAAGCCAAGTGGTCCCCACGTTACAAGGCGTGGATTATTTAATTGATTCTGATTCAAATTTGAATTTGAAAATAGGAAAAGATATTATCTTAATTTTAGATATTAGATTTTTAAATTAATTAAGATTGGTTATAAAAAGAAGAAATTTTTCTTCTATTAGGAGGCCATCAGATTGGAACTCAGTACATTTTACTTGAATCCTTATTTTCTCTCTAAACCATGAGCAACTAAACCTCCACTGTTAAGGCTAGGAGCTCTGTCTATTTGTATGGATTGATTTTATTGCTTTTTCTATTTTAATTCATGTATGGATTTATAATTTATGAATTTTTTTCGCTCTTCATCTTTTGAATTTGGGTGGAACGGAAGTATGACCCTCTTTCTATTTGAGTTCTTGTATAACTTGGAAAAGCTCTTTACTTGAACAACAGCTTGAAAACATATTCTCATAATTTTTAATTATCTGTATTTAACAGGATACGTGACATATTATCTTTTTATTTTTGGGTAATTAGAATTTTTGTGGCATATAAACTGGAATTTGATCATCACCCTCTAATTGGAATTAATTTCCAAGGAATTGGCTGTTGATGAATTTTAGAGGAGACTAGAAAGATCTAAGAAATTAGGGTCTAATCACATATAGTTTGCCATAAATTAAATCCTACATGATTAAAATAGTTAGTAAGAAAGGTTTATCTGGAAAAATAGATAACTTTGAAACCTTAACTATTTTCTCCATATTTTATTCACAAACCATTTACTTTACTATTTTATTTTTTGCACGATTGTTTAATGCTCTTTGAACATCCAACACTCTTTTCTGTTTACCTGACAAAGCTCATCAATCAACCATTGTTGCTTGATCCATCAATCCTTGTGTGATCGACCCTCACTTACCTGAGGTATTACTTGGTACGACCCAGTGCACTTGCCGGTTAATTTGTGGTTGTTAAATCACCACACCAGATACTACTTTAGCCTCTTCTTTCATGGAGGACTCACTACTTAAGTATAGATACTGATTTCTAGCAACAGTATCTATGAGCTCTTGAGCCTCTTCAATTGTCTTTTTAATGTGTATAGATCCACTAGCTGAGTGGTCTAGAGATATCTGGGCCTTTTCTATAAGCCAGTAGTAGAAGATGTCTAACTACACCCATTCTGAAAACATTTCAGAGGGGCATTTCCTTAGCATCTTTCTGTACCTCTCCAAGGAATTATAAAGAGATTCATTATCTTCTTGTTTAAAGCCTTAGCTGTGTCATCCTTTTTGGAGGGAAATATTGATTCAAGAATTTGTCTGACAATTGTTTCCATGTTCTTATGCTGGCTTTAGGTTGGTTGTTTAACCACCTTTTAGCTTGGTCTTTTACAGCAAATGGAAATAGCAATAATCTGTAGACATCCTGATCCACTTTCTTATCACGTACTGTGTTAGCAATTTGTAAGAACTGTGCCAGAAACTCAGTAGGTTCTTCCTGTGGAAGACCGAAATACTGGCAATTTTGCTGCACCATGATAATGAGCTGAGGGTTTAGCTCAAAATTGCTGGTTTTGATGGGAGGTATACAGATACTACTCCCATATGAAGCAGTAGTGGGGTTAACATATAACCCCAGAGTCCTTTTGGACTGTTCATTTCCACTTAGGTCCATAATGGAGAAAGGGGATGATGTGATTGTAAATAAAAATTTTATTCTCCCCTTTTTCTTGTGATTAATGAAATTAAAATAAAGTAATTAAAAATTTATGCAAGTTTCGAAAATTAAGAAAATAAAAAGTAATAAAAGAAATTAGATAACTAAATTAATTAATTAATTAAAAATATTTGAAAATTTTTTTGTGTTGATTTTCAAAAAATGAAGAGAGAGAGGGTGGTTAGGAAGTTTTGAAAAAAATGTGTCTTAAAATTAAAGATACTTGTAAGAAAATAAATAAAAGAAACATTTTTGAAAAATATATGATTTTAAAATTTTAAAGATTGAAACTTTCTTAACAAGAAAACACCAAACTTAAAATTTTTCATTCAAAATAATAAACTAAGACAAGTAGTTCAAAAATTATATATAAAAAAGAAAAAAGATTTTAAAAAATTTTATAAAAGATTTTCGAAAAATATAAAAAAAATTGAAAAAGAATTTGTTTTAAAAAAGATTTAAAAAGATAAATTTTTAAAATTGAAATTTTGACTTGACTAACAAGAAAATACCAAATTTAAAAAATTTTGACTAAGTCAACCTAAGGAATTCGAAAATGATGAGTAAATAAAGGAAAAGATATTTTTGAATTTAATGAGGAAAGAGAAAAATACTAAAATGACATAAAACTTAAAATTTTTAGATCAAAACAAAGAAAACAAACAAGAAAACTTTGAATGTCAAGATGAACACCAAGAACACTTTGAAGATCAAGATGAACATCAAGAACAAATTTTGAGAATTCTTAAGGAAATAAGGACACAAAAAATACCAAACTTAGAATTTTTTATACTTTGGACACTAATAATTCGAAAATGCACAAGAAAAATAATCCCCGGCAACGGCGCCAAAAACTTGGTGCACGAAATTGTGATTCACACTTTTCACAACTCCGATACAACTAACCAGCAAGTGCACTGGGTCGTCCAAGTAATAGCTTACGTGAGTAAGGGTCGATCCTATGGAGATTGCCGGCTTGAAGCAAGCTGTGGTTATCCTATACCTCTTAGTTAGAAGATTAGTGAAAAAAATGATTTTGTTTATGAAAAGTAAATAACATAAAATGAATGATACTTGTGGTTCAGTAATGAGGAACAGGTTGAGGTTTCGGAGATGTTCTGTCGTCTAAACCTCTGCTTTCTTACGGTCTTCTTCTCCAAACACGCGTGACTCCTTCTATGGCAAGCTATATGTTGGTAGATCACCGTTGTCAATGGCTACCATCCATCCTCTCAGTGAAAATGGTCCAAGTACGGTTTTCACACGACTAATCATCTGTCGGTTCTCACTTGTGTCGGAATAGGATCTCTTTATCCTTTTGCACACTGTCACTGCGCCCAACCTTCGTGAGTTTGAATCTTGTCACAGTCATTCCATCCTAGATCCTACTCAGAATACCACAGACGAGGTTTAGACTTTCCAGATCTCAGGAATGCTGCCAATTGGTTCTAGCCTCTACCACGAAGGTTCTGATCTCATGAGTTTAAATGCTCTGTTGTCAGGAGATGCAAGTCAAACTTGTGGATTAGAAACCCAAGAGAATACGCACTCAAGCTGTCGCCCAATGACTACGTTGAGCTCAGATAGAATGGAGTTGGTTGTCAGGCACGCGTTTATAAATTTGAGAATGATAATGAGTGTCACGGATCATTACATTCTTCACATTGAAGTACAAGTGAGTATCTTAGAACAGAAGGAAGCTTGATTGAATAGAAAACAATAGTAATTGCATTAATCCATTGAAACACAGCAGAGCTCCTCACCCCCACCTATGGAGTTTAGAGACTCATGCCATAAAAGATACAATAAGAGATGTAAAATGTCATAAGTTCCAAAATGAAACTCTAAAAGTAGTTTTTATACTAAACTAGTAACCTAGGTTTACAGAAAATGAGTAACTAAGTGCAGATAGTGCAGAAATCCACTTTCGGGGTCCACTTGATGAGTGTTTGGGATAAGATTTGAAGCTTTCACATGCAGAGGCCATTCTTGGAGTTAAACGCCAGCTTGGGTGCCAGTTTGGGCGTTTAATTCCAGTTTTGGTGCCAGTTCTGGCGTTTTACGCCGGAAAAGGGTCTCTAGCTGGCGTTTAACGCCAGTTTGGGCCATCATATCTCGGGCAAAGTATGAACAATTATACATTGCTGGAAAGCGCAAGATGTCTACTTTCCAATGCAATTGAGATCATGCCAATTGGGTTTCTGTAGCTCTAGAAAATCCACTTCGAGTGCAGAAGGGTCAGAATCTAACAACATATGCAGTCCTTTCTCAGCCTCTGAATCAGATTTTTGCTGAGGTCCCTCAATTCCAGCTAGAAAATACCTGAAATTACAGAAAAATACACAAACTCATAGTAAAGTCCATAAATGTGATTTTTGCATAAAAATTAATAAAAATATAATAAAAAGTGAATAAAACATGCTAAAAACTATATGAAAACACTACCAAAAAGTGTATAAAATATCCGCTCATCACACGCACACTTGTCTGTGTGTGCTTTTCCTTGTTTTCTTCAAGTGTTCTCCCTTGTACATGCTTTCTTCCACTTTTGTCCAATCTGCTATGTATTAGGTCCGCATATTTCTCAGGGATGTTTAGCTTCCTCTTGTAGTGAAAGGCTCACTTTTCTAATTTTTTGTATCGTTCTTCGACCGTTTCATTGATGAACGTGTTCGGTTGACTACTCGGAGGTATCGGAGGAAGACGAGCCAAAGGATTGGCTTTCTTTTTTCCTTTGCAAGGCATCCTGAGAAAGACAAAAACAGAATACAACTCAGGAGAAACATATAGATGTCATAGAAGCCAAGAGGAAATAGTCAAATAAAGCATATTAGAGCCACTAAGGTAAGAAAACACTCAATTAAGGGAAAACAGGTATAAAACAGTTAAATGCTCTAAAAGAAATGAAGTTTTCCCAACATCAAACAACCTAAGTAACATAAAAAGAGAATGAACAACAATTAAAGGACATATATGACTTAGGTGTAACAACACAAGTGAATTGAGTTGAAAGGAATTAATTATTGCAATTTCGCATTTGAATTGAAAAGATTAGCAAAAATTGGCACAAAAGGTAATAATCAATTTTGTAATTGGAGCACCTGCTTATTCATGGTAAAAAGTGCAGAATGATCAAATACTAAACCTTTGTTTAAAAGCAATACTTACTCAAAATTAGATTGCATTGCTCAAAAAGAACTTTTAAAGAAAAGGTTATTGTACATGATCATTGATGTTCCAGAACACATGAATAAGTACTTAGTGAATTCATTAAACAAGATCAGGCTATGCACTTGTAATGAACCAAGCAGATTTCAAAATTTGTAAGTTTAAAACTAGTTTGGTGTTTAAGAAAAACAAATGAGCAATATGTACATAACTCAGCAATTTACCAGGCTAAAAGAAAACATGCACAACTAAGGTAACACCAACAAGATAGTCACAACTGTAAGTTTCAAGTTCAGATTGGTGTTCAAGAAAAAACAACACAAGGTGCATAAACGAAATTCAAGGTCAGTCCTCATCCAAAACCAAAACTGCACAAGTACAATTAACAATGTATCATGGAAGGAAAATCTAAAACCTATGTTGATCAGACACAGAAGTTGGATAAAAAATTCCATTCAAGCAATATATCAATTATGTGGTGTGCAGGATATACAAGCAGCATTCAAAATTCATACTGACAATCGGATTAATTGATGGTAAAGAATTTCATAAAAATATAATCGCGTTGTAAGTATAGTTCCTAAACCAACAGAGAATCCTTTCGTACAAAAGTTTTGTTTGTCACTTAAGCAAACCCAATAAAAATAAATAACTGAAGTATTCAAACCTCGGGTCGTCTTCTTAAGGAATTGCAGGGAAGTATGATTTATTATTAGTTATGGAAAAAGATATATTTTATTTTGGGTTTTTGAAATAAGGAACAAGTAATTTAAATGACAAGAAAAATAAATTAATAATTAAGAAAACTCTTGGCAAGGTATGAAAATTAGAAGTCCTATCCTAGTTATTCTTATCAATTGTGATGAGAATTGCTCGTTGCCCCCACTTAGTCAACCTCTAACTATGAAAGTAAGTCAAGTGGATAAATCAATATGAATCCTCAAGTCCTAGTCAATTCCTAAGAAAAGACTAGAGTTAGGGGAATCCAAATCAATCAGCAAAGAATTCCAATTTTCAATTATCAGCTGAGTTTGATAACTCAAGAGTCTCTAATTACTCAACCAAAGCTATGAGTGTAAAAAGCTAAATTAAAATCATATATCTGAAATACCTCAAATTATATTAATTAAGAAAATCCTAACATGAATGGTTCATAAGCCAAATTGAAAAGATAAATAACAATTAAAGTAATAGAACAAATAAAAGTAGAAAATAAATTAAAGGAACATTGAACCTTTAATTTGAAAATAAGTAACCTAAACATAATAGAAATCCTAAATCTTAATCCTAAGAGAGAGGAGAGAACCTCTCTCTCTAAAAACTACATCTAAAAACCTAAAATTATGAATTATGAGCTTCTACTAAGTATCCATTGAGTCTCTACATTTTCCCTGGCATTATTCTGTGTTTCTGGGTCAAAAAATGGGTCAAAACGCGGCCCAAAATCGTCACCAGTGTTTCCAGAATTTTCTGCAGATCGCGCATGTCACGTGTACGCGTCGGTCATGCGTACGCGGCATTCAGCGTTTTCCTTGCCACGCGTACGCGTCGTCCACGCGTTCGCGTCATTCGTGCAGACTCCAATCCACGCGTTCGTGTCAAGCATGCGAATGCATCACTGTGATTTTCTCCAATTCATGCGGTCGCGTGAGCCATGCGTCCGCGTCGGTGTTCGCTGGTCATCTCCTTAGTTTCTTGTGTTCCTTCCATTTTTGCAAGCTTCCTCTCCATTCTCTAAGCCATTCCTGCCCTATGAAGCCTGAAACACTTAACACACAGATCACGACAATGAATGGTATAAAGGAGAATTAAAATACGTAATTAAAAGATCTCTAGGAAGCAAGTTTTCAACCATAGAACTAAACTAGGAAGGAATTGTAAAATCATGCAAATCACATGAATTAGTGGTCAAGAATTTGATAAAAACCACTCAATTAAACATAATATAAACTATAAAATAGTGGTTTATCAACCTCCCCACACTTAAACATTAGCATGTCCTCATGCTTAGCTTAAGGAGATAAAATAATTGAGTAGGGAAAAGCAAGACTCATGCAATGCAACCTATCTATGTGAATGCAACTACATGCAAAATGTTTCTACCTACTTGGTTAAAAGTAAACAAATCCTTCAAGAACAAATATGAACAGGATTTCACTAATTCAAATCACAAAATAAAGTACAAATAACTTGCAAGAAGAAAATAGCTCATGAAAGCAGGGAACAAGGAATTGAGCATCGAACCCTCACTAGAAGTGTATGCACTCTAATCGCTTAGGTGTTTAAGGTTCGATCTCTCAATTCTCTACTAATCTTGCTTTCTAAGGCTTGCTCTTCTTCTACCAATCAACAAAATTTTAATGCACAAATACACATATCAAGAGGTCTTTCAAGGGTTTTAATGGGATTTGGGTCAAGGTAGGAATGTATTTGGTCAAGTGGACTAAAATCTGAATCCTTAATTAACCTAAACTTTTTCCACCATACTTAAGGCAATCCATGCAATCACAATACAAGATCTAACTGCCCATTAACTATGTTTACCACATATTCATGCATCCTGATTCGAGTATAGTACATATGCATTGCTTTCACCATTTACTTTGGGGCATTTTGTCCCCTTTTTATTGTTTTCTCTTTTTCTCTTTTTATATTTATTTTTTTTCTTTTACTCTTCTTTTTTTTATTTTTCTCAATGCATATGATTAAATTATTGAATGCATGAACATGTCCTAAACATTTCTTTCACATTTGCAGAAAATTCTAACATACTCAATTCTCAATCCAAATGTTTCCAAACCCACTTTCCCCACACTTAATTCATGAGCACTCTCACTAGTCTAAGCTAACCAAGGATTCAAATTAAAGACATTATTGTTTTCTGCTTAGAGTTAATGGTGTGCTAAAGTAAAGAATAAAAGGGGTAAAATAGGCTCAAATTGGTTTGCAAAGGATAATGAAAGGTTAAGGCCATATAGGTATGTAAGCTTAGTGAAACAAGGCCTCAATCACATAAGTGCATGCATACATTAAACAATGGAAAAATAGAATTAAGCAAGACAAAGATCACAATTTAGAGAGAACAACACACACCAAAAATAAAATATTGGTTGATAAAATGCAACCAATCAAATAGGCTCAAAATCTCACTGGTTTTGTGTGTTCGAGCTCTAAAACCATGTTCCAAAATAAAATTTCTTCAAACAACTTTTTCAAAAAGTTTAATTCAAATTAGTGAAATGCTTTAAAAAGTTTGTTGAAAAGGAAAATATTACTTCAACCAAGTGGTAAAATATGCACACAGTCAAACAAACATGCAAATGCAATAACTAATTTAACAAAGAAAATTTAAACATTAGTGTTGAGAGAGGAAGGTACTAATCCACAAAGATCAGTATTGACCTCCCCACACTTAAGGATTGCACCGTCCTCGGTGCATGCTGAGATGTGCAAGTGGATAGGCTGCTACAACTAATGCTTTTCTCCAAAGATTATGCAGATAGACTTGTTTGTTACCCCAAATAGAAGCTTCTCATTTCCCTTCCTCGGTGGCCATCCTGAAAGAAAAGGAACAATAAGAAAAGTAACCCAGAAATAAAGATAAGAAAATAAATAAAGTATGGGTGGGTTAATGCCAAATAATGAGGGTCTCAATTACATGGTAGCTACAACATGCAAGTGAGAAAACAATAGAAGCACATGGCATACCAGTGGTGCAAAATTCGCAACAAAGGGGAGGAGTGTGGGTAATGAAAGACAATATAAATTCATGTCAATGCAAAATTAATACAAGTATCATAAAAGACTAGCATTGACTTAAATAATATTACCCAACAATGTAAAACAGGTCACTAAGCGCCAAAATAATACCAGAAAAGATACAACAGTTGAAAAAGAAAATTTAACACAAATTGAAAAATAAGAAATTTAGAAAAGAAAATAAAAATATGCACAAAATTAAAATGTAATGAATGAAAGTATGCAAATTAAGAAAAATAGAATGAAGGAAACGAAGGATGAGAAGTTAAAGAGATGAAGAAAGAGAAAGTAAGAAAGCAGAAAGAAAGAAATAAGAAGGGAAAGAAAATATTTAGATTTGGGGAAGAAAAGATAAGATAGTTGGCGCTGATCTGGATAAACTGTGCGTCGCATGTAAAGCGGACACGTAAAGTATGAGTTCGCGTGAGTTGCAAAATTTTTTGATGACGCGTACGTGTGGGTAAGATCAGAAATGGGGAGATTATTGGGTTTAGGAGATGTTGCATTCTCCGGATCAAGTTCATTCTCATCTCTTCCTCAATCAATGCATTCATTAATCTCATTTGCAATCTTAAGTGATTGGATCCCAATTCCTTGGCAATCCAATTTCTCTAAGCTTGAACAATTGCCCAATTCCTTGATTTAATTGCTCATGGGAAGAGATGAAAGTGTGGTCACTGATTATACGACATGTATTTCCAAATCAAAGTGTTGGGAGGATTAAATGTCACAATATCCATCCAAACCCCAATTTGGTCCAACATGAGAAAGCATTTCTAGCATGATTTCCTCATCCCTTTTCCAAGGTTCAAAGGAGATCCAATTATGGAGAGTTTCTTTTCCAAGACAACTAACCAATTGAATTAAGATCGAAAGCTTTCTAGCAAGATCAAGAGAAAAGAAAGAAAAAGAAGAATGAAAACTATAATTGATCTATCAAATTACAACAGAGCTCCCTAACCCAATGAAAGGGGTTTAGTTGTTCATAGCTCTAGGAATCAAAAATGGCAGAAAAGAAGAATCCATGCTAGAAGTACAGAAAAGTAAATATGCAGAGAGTAGTTCCCCAAAAGTGCTAAGCTTCTCTCTAGTTCAAAACTACTCCTATTTATACTACTCCTCATGATCTTCTAATGAGTTCTTCAAGTCTTGGATGTGGGCTCTGGACCTTGAGTTGACGCAATTCTCATCTTTAGTGGGCCCAGCTTGCAGAGAAATATGAATTAGGCTTGGGCATTTAGTGAGATTAACGCTGGGTAATATTTTGAGTGCGAGAACGTTAGTGGCATTCACTTTTTCCACTAACGTTCCACCCTTATATTCCCACGTTAATTCCAACGTTAGAAATCTTAATGTGACTTTTAATGTTTCTTACTCAATCCTTGGCCAACGTTAATGGGACTCACCTTTCCCATTAATGTTGGCTTGTGCCCCTTTTCACAAACGTTAATGGGAATCACTTTTCCCATTAACGTTGCTTGCCTCTTGCCCCTACATTAGATCTCATGTTAGCTTGGCTAACGTAGCTCTTAACATGGGTCTCTATCACCTTCGAGAGCATTAGTGACACTCACCTTTGTCACTAACGCTCCTATTGCCTTAAGTCTCTACGTTAGAACCCACGTTAACTAAGTTAACGTGGCTCTTAACGTAGTAATGAAGCCATCTCCCAACGTTAGTAACAAAAGTGAGTGTCACTAACGTTGGCATTGTTGATCCTCTTCCACATTAGAGTTCACGTTAACTAAGTTAACGTGACTCTTAACGTGGGGCATTGCCTAGTTTCCCGACGTTAGTGGTGTTCACTTTTACCACTAACGTTTAGGAGAAACGTTATTGGAGTTCATGTTTCTCGTTAACGTGGAGTCCTCTTTTTCTTCTACGTTAAGTACCACGTTAACTTAGTTAACGTGGCTCTTAACGTAAGCTATGAATGGCTTCACAGGCGTTATTGGTGATCACTTTTCTCATTAACGTTGCAAGCTCTTTGCCATCCCACGTTAGTAGTCACGTTAACTAAGTTAACGTGAATGCTAACGTGGTTCTTCCATGCTTCATTTGTCCTGAAATCAAGCAATTAAAGTGCATCAAAGCTCTAGCCAAAGTCATGAGATTATGCATCATCAAATTCTCATGCAATTCTGGCAAGAATCTTATGAAATCATGCAAAATTCACAATAGTTGCTTAAATGAAGGTATAAGTGTATTTTCACTACAAGAAAAAAGGCCTGTCGGCACCCTTTTTTCTTGCCACGCTTTTAAAGCGTGCCCAAAAGTGGTCTATAGGCACGCTTTTACGAGGGTGGCCATTTATTTGTGATTTGGCCACGCTTTTTTTGTCTACGCTTGAAAAGCGTGGCCATAGAGAGAAATCGGCACGTTTTTCCAATGGTGGCCAGTTATTTGAAATTTGGCCAGGCTTTCTTACTGCAATGCTTGAAAAGCGTACCCATAGAGAGAAATCGGCACGCTTTTACGAGAGTGGCCACTGATTTGATATATGGCCACGCTTTTTTTTGCTACATTTAAAAAGCGTGAGCATAGAAAGTAATCGGCACACTTAAAAAACGTGGCTATACCTTATGTATTTTGGCACCATAAAAAAACGTACCGATAGAGTTTACTCCCCTAAAATTTAGTTTCCCACCTATTTTTCCCACACTTAACCCTTTCTTTTTCTAAGTTATCAAATTTTACCCAACAACACACACTAATAACTTACACACTAACTAAAACAATAAAACCCTAAAAATTCAGCGTTCATCTTCTTCTCGCTCGAACCCTCTCGAACCCTAAAAGCTAAGGCGCCGTCAGCTTCATCTTCGCGATGGAACCCAGCCCTGGTCGTGGTGCTGCTCGCCTCTCTCTGTGTCGCGGTTCTGCTCAGCCTGATCTTCTCGAACCCAGCCATGGTCGTGGTGCTGCTCGCCTCTCTCTGTGTGAGGTGCGGCCACCGCAGCTTTCACCTCCAGAAGAGTCGCTGCTCCACCTGCGCTCCCCCACTGCATGCAAGATGAAATGTAAACCCTAATTTCTTCCATTTACATTCACAATTTCTGATTCTACGCCTTTTAGTTTTAATCCTCACTTCATTCACCGATTCTCTCTTTTTCCTCATATTCCGATTCATCACTTTTTGCTTGCTTCATTCATTGCAGTACGAGAAGGTTGAGAAGATTAGGGAAGGAACCTACGTCGTCGTTTGCAAGGCTCGCGACCACGTTACCAATGAGACCATCGCTCTCAAGAAGATTTGCCTTGAGCAGGAGGATGAAGGCGTTCCTAGCACTGCATTTCGCGAGATTTCTCTCCTCAAGGAAATGCAGCACAGGAATACTATTAGGTATTCTTTTCTTCATCCTAATCTCACTTTCTGCTATTATTATTTGAATGCGTGTATCTCTGATGAATGCTACTTTTTAGTAATTTGTGTTTGTGGTTTCAATTGGTGAAATTCATGTGCTTTTTCAATTCGTGATTCTATCAGCTTGTTTTTGGAGTAAAATTTTCAAATTTGTACTCGATACATGTTATGTTCTGAAAGGTACAAGGGGAAAGGTCCTGGTTCTCTGGATCTGAAAGGTGATAGAAAAGAGCAAATAATATAAGCTTGACAAACCCCAATTTGACGGTTTGTTTTGTATTGAATTCAGAGTATTTTGATAACCTTTTGTCACATTTAGCCTATGAATTAGCATGGTTTTGTTATCTCTCCCATATTTGTGCTTAAGTGTAAAAACATGCTTTTTAAGCCTTATCTTGATGAATTCTAATTTCTCTTTGATTCCATAAGATGCCTTGATGTGTTTGTTAGTAGTTCCAGGATTGAAATAGGCTAGGCATGGATCAAAGGAAGCAAGGAAGGAAGCATGCAAGTGGAGAGAAGCACAAAAAGCCAAAGAGTTGATCTCGGCCAAGCACGCGTACGCGCACAAGGCGCTCGCACGCACATCGCAGAATTCGCTGAGGATGCGCACGCGTACCGTGCGCGCACGCGTCGTAGCCCGCACGTGATTCTTTTATTACAGCACGTGTCTGGCAATTTTGGAAGGTTTTAGCAACCAATTTTGGCGCCAAAATGCATATAAGAGCCAAGGATTGAAGGGGATTGACATTCATTCACACAATTCACACACATTCACATCCATAGACTAATTTTAGATCATTAGGTAGATATTTTTAGTTAGTTACATTTGTAGAGAGAGAAACTCCAACTTCTCTCTAGGATTCATCTTCATCTTCTCAATTCTCAACCATTCCTTGGTGAGATCTATTACAACACTCAATTTACTTTGTTCATGTTGTAGATCCTCTTCTCTAATCTCAATTAGTGTTTGTAATTGTTCAATTCTTATAGATCTTAGATTTAGCTTTGTTGTTTTGGATTCTATTGATTCATTGAAGATTTCTTTTTCATTGTTGTTCATTGTTGATTGTTGTTGATCTCTTGTGTTGAATTGCTTTGATTCTAATCCTTTTCTCTCCATTTTACTATGTCTTTCATTCTTGTCCTCCAAGTGTTTGAGAAAATGCCAACTTTAGATATGGAGTAGTATTCCCTCACTTGGCCTAGGGGTTGAGTCATTGGAGACACTTGAATAATGGATGTCAATTGTTGATTAAGAATTGAGGATTGCTAATTGACTTAGAGTGCACTAAAGCTAGACTTCCCTAGGGTAAGACTAGAACTTGTGACTCAAGTTAGTTACTTTTACTTGACTTTCTTCTATAATTAGGGGTTAACTAAGTAAAGCAACACTCCCTTGTTATCACAATTGAATGAAGCTATAGTGATGGGACTTCCAATGTTCAACCTTGGCCAAGGCTTCTAATATTGATTGTTTGTTGTTTTCTTTTGTTCACACTTTTATGCTACACTCTTTAAACCACAAAAGACCACTTAACCAATAGCATGCATCCTTGTAGCATTCCTAGGGAAGAACGACTCGGGACTAATACTCTCGATTATAGATTGTAGATTTGTTTGATGATGGATTTTGCGTCGGTTTAGACTATACTACGATTGATTACTTGAAAAATTTCTATACCGGCAAAAATTCATTTGTCAAAGCTCGTGATATGTAACATTAAAAATGTGTCAATATGCAACATTCATAAGTAAAACCCTCCATTTCAATTGTTATTGTGGTTTCTCACCCTCTTGCTGCTATTTTTATGATTAACTGCTATGTGCACAACATCACTGTTGGTCCAACTTGAAACCTCTAAAGTTGTAGTGTACTTATTTGTATGTTTGATGTCCTGTTTATTATTCTAAAAATATCTTAAGAGACCCTTGTTTTTCTGCTTAGGTCCATCCTTATGTTGCCACTGGAAATAAGAACTCTAAATTTGGCATTAGAAATGAGATGCTGCAGTGGTTTTTAGATGCTATAAAGGAGCATTCTAATGAGGTTAAGCTTGTAGGTGTCCACTGCCATCTTGGGTCAACAATTACCAAGGTATATCTTGAAACCTTGTTCCTTCCTCTTCTTCTGCTTTGTGACTTTTGGGTGTATTTTTCTCCTACCCAGTTTTGTCTCCCTTTGTTATGTGATTGTGCTTTCCTAGATATATTTACACTTCTACACTTGCATGTGTGGTTCTTAATCTCTGCTTAGATATAATTGTTGAAAACATTGTTGCATATTTTATTTTATTTTTATAGGTAGACATCTTTAGGGATGCTGCTGTTATTATGATCAACTACATTGACCAAATCCGAGATCAAGGTTTTGAAGTTAACTACTTAAATATTGGTGGTGGACTTGGGATATACTATTATCATTCTGATGCTATCCTTTGACAACAAGGGATCTCATTGAAAAGCAAAAGCAGGAACCAGGGTAATACAAACGATCACATTTCTGTCATCTAATTGTCAATGGAACTGAAAAGCTTCTATAGAAAAAATTGGGTAAGCAAATCAAGGCAAAAGGAAAAAAAGGATTGTAGGGAAAAGAACCAAGGGCATTTTGGACTGGATAGAAATTTCATATTATTAAGCTGCCTCAATCATATGATTACTATTTTTACTATCTTATGTTTTTTCTTTTCTTTTTTTTTATTATCTTATATTCAGTAAGGTTCATTATATTTCATGATTGTCACAAACTTGCAAAAGAAAAAGCCCCCAACCCTCTGTGTGTGGATGCTACTTATGTTTCTGTGTGTGTAGTTTGTGAAGTGCATCATTTATGTGTGTGAATTTGTGTGATGAAATAACAATAAGTTGTACCTTACACAATCTTTGATTTGCATTTCCTTTTAACATATAAGTGTCGTTGACTAGTTAAAACTTAAAAAGTATTTTCCTATGGTACTTTCCCTGCTTTGGTGTTAGGCAAGAGCTGATAGCAATTTTTTTAAGAAAAAGGTATGTTAATTTCAGGGTTAATAGTTAAAAACTTAAACCAGTCCTTGAAAGTTTAAGCATGTCTCAATTTAGTCTTCAATAGACCAAATATATCAAATTGTTGTTTTCGGGAAAATACATTTACAAATCAGATTGAGGACTGTAAAGAGCTCTGTGGCTAATTTGGTTTATTGATGTTGTGATACATCATGCATTTGGTTCATTTCTGTAAATTTTTGGTTTAGGGAAGCAAGCAAACTAGAATGGATCCATATTAGTTTATTGATGTTCACTGCCAATTTGCACAGGTATAAAATTATTGGTTCGTATACTGGTGTTAAGATTTGTAGCTGGACCAAGTCACAGCTTCGAGGACGGTGTGGTTGCTACAAGCATTCATTCTATGATAAAATGCAAGACACGGTAATCAGCTGTCTTACCTCATATACGGTATTAGATTAAGTTAGACTAGGCAACTTCTTTTCTTGCATAAATGATAACAAAAGAAATGTGCTTAGTGTATGTTTATTTGCCAGATTCTAGAATCCATCATCGGTTAGCATTCGTTAAGAGCTCATGTCTCACACTTTAGTTGAATTCACTTAACAGGAACAAGATTTTATTGTTAGCATTTTCCATTTTAAATTAACTTTTTAATTAACTAAATTTCTTGATGAAATTTAAAGGCGAAAATAATTTACAAAATTATATAAGAAACCTAAATTGTTTATTTTGGGAATCTCCTTATATCACAACAATAAAGTTTAATTATTCCATGGATTCTAATAATTTTAAAATTGAAGGAAGTGCAAATTTTAATTTTGAAAATTCGGCATTCATTATATAGCTTGCACTTTTTTAGAATTGAAGGTGAGAAAGAGAGTATCTTTTTAAGTATTATTCTTTTTCTTAGAAGTTTTTTTTTCTTTTCTTTTTCGTGCTTGCATAATAAATATCATTTGTTTGCTTGAACTGAATCTTGGGTTTGTTTGCTTGCTATAAGTTTTATTCCTGAACTGAATCTTATTAGTATTTATTTAAGTCTAGTTTTTTTTTATTCTAGGCTTTTAATATTTGTCTTCTCGCTGTTGTTGCCGTTGCCACCTCTCTTGGTTTGCTTCTGCTGCAGTACTGCTGTTGCTGTTAGGGCACAGATTTAGTTTCTGGGTGCTAGGTGACTATTTTTATTTTAGTTTAATTTTAAAAACTCCCACAGCTTCTATAGAGGCAACTAAGCTAATGAATGTTAAGTTGTTATTACTTATTTGTTCTGTAATAGAACCTCTAAAATAAAATCACAAGTGGAATTTGTTTTACTATAATTTGTTCTTGTAGTGTACTGTTGACTGAATTTGTACTGCTGATTGCTTAACTATAATTTTTTCTATGCTTTATCTTCTCATCTATTTGTTGGCCTTAGCAAGTTTCCTGCCTCATTCTACTTTTAGGCTTAATATGTACTGGTGATTGCTTAATTTGCTGCTTTGTCATGAGTTTTTCTTTCAATTTCCATAGATAAATAGAAAGAAATAAGTATATGTGTTTAATTCAATTATTGCAGGAGCTAACCTTTTATTTTTCTTAGTTTCTACAAAAATAAAGTATATGTTGAATTAGGATAGGTATGTGATAGTGCTAGATAAAAAAGTACCAAGGGGAGCATATGGTTGTGACATTGTATAGGGATTATTTCTTGTTTTTGATTTGTGTTGAATTAGGATAGGTATGTGATGGCTGAATATGTATTATTGCAGGACCTAATTAAAGTGGCCTTGCCATTTTCATATTTAATCAATTTGGATTTGGAATTGGATTTGTTGGACTTAATTAAAGTAGCCTTTATAACATGCACTAACTTCAAGTTATTTAAAATTCTGCAGGGCAGTGATAAAAATAATGGAGCTCATAATGGATGAACACACTACTCATGAAATTTGATATTTTGTAACCAAGGATAAGGAAATAGATATGTGACACTTTGAATTGTAATTTTTATTTTCTTTTTATGACTTTGATTTTTGGTACTTTGTGATCAAAGTCTACTTTTGTGGTGACAAGCTTATATACAAGGCCGTTTTTTTTATGGGGAAGTTTATATATATGTTTGATTGGTTGATATGGACAATGTAAAATTGGTCTTTGATTTTAAAATTATATATAAATTTTTCATGAAATAAATGAAAAAAAAAATTTCTGATCGAATTTATGGCCATGCTTTTTAAGCGTGGCTATATCTTACTATTGGCCTCAACAGGCACGTTTAAGATATGTGGCCATAACCTGAAAATTGGCACGCTTTAAAAGTGACCCATATTCTACCCTATGGGCACGCTTCAAAAGCGTACCGATATGTGAACTTTTTGGTACGCTTTTCAAGCGTAGCTATAGGTTAACATCTATGGCAACGTTTTTAAGCGTGGCAAGAGATATAAGCGTGGCGAAAGAAAAAGCGTGCCGATAGATTTACAAAAGCGTGCCGATAGAGCAATCGGCACGCTCGCAGATGTGACCCTTTCAAAAGCGTACCGATAGTTCAAAAAACATGACGAAAAGCTATCGGTACGCTTTTAAGCACTTTTTGGCACGCTTTAAAAGCGTGGCAGAAAGCTTATTTTCTTGTAGTGTTTCACCCAAAACTTGCCTTATTCACTAGGAAAATGCATGAAACTACCTTAAAACAGTAAAGAAAAGGTCAGTGAAACTGGCCTAGATACCCTGGCATCACAACACCAAACTTAAAGCTTGCTTGTCCCTAAGCAAGTACTGAAGCATAAGAAAAATGAAATGAAAGAACAAGAAGATAAAATGGAAGTAGCATTCCTGGTTCATGGAGTTTCATGCATAGCAACTTAGGTTCTTTCCTTTTAGGTTTCAAGCCTTTATCAAATCCCTAGTCACTCTCTTGATTGCATCCCTTGAGGCTTCTTTCTTATTGATCCTTCTCTTTTTTTTTCAAAGTTTATTTTTCTTTTTGCTCGGTGCTTTGCAAGAGGGCGACTCTTTATGATAAGCTTTCAGCCAACACTCCCAAACCAGTTGGTTTTAAGGTACTAGGTGTTAAGACACCCCTAAGGACTTACTCCCTCAAGTCTCTTTCCCTCATACATACACACCACAGGCACATGGTTTGTTATTCTTTCTTTCTTGAGACCTTGGTGTCCAGCACCTCTTTGGGTTACTAAGTGCTCTGTAACAAGGGTTACTCTTGATAGTGGACTTTCAACTGATAATCCCGAATTAGTTAATCCAAGTTACCAAGTGATAAGGCACCCCTAAGAGCTTATTCATCCAAGTATATCCCTTGTACATAAACACCACAGACACATGCCTCAATTTTGAAACCCTTGGTGCCTAGCATTGTTTCTTATTGTGTTTCCTTTCTTATTTTCACTTGTATTACTCTTTTTCTTTTCTTGTTGGGATCTTATTGGTTAGCTAGCCTCAAAGAATGTGTCTCAAACATAGGACTTAGGATGGATAGTTGCTTTCTTTCCTTTCTTGGTGAACCAACTTAGCTTACTAATCATCCTACCACAAACATTCAGAATGCACTTCACAAAATGACTCCACTCTTGTTCTTCCCATAACATTTTCTTTTTTTGATTAACTTAAAGAGACAAGCATACAAGTAAGAAAGATGAAAGTGAGCATTCAAGACATTAGGCTCAATAACATAAACCTAAGCAATGAAACTTAAATGCATAATTGAAAATCCTAAGCTACCATGGAAGCATGTTCTATTTCATACATGATTTTCCTTATTTAAAGCTTTGAAAAAGAAGGTAAACTAAGAAGGAACTTCACCACGTTTCACTTGTTGGTATGATCATTCTCTTCTGCTCCCTTGCCATTTGTAGATTTGCTTTGTCCACTTGTGCTTCCTCTCAACCGATTTGCTTTAGCTAATTTCCAATCTTCTAGTGCCTTCCTTACTGATTCATGACTTTGTTCAACCCTTTCGCGCTCCACTCGTGCTAATTCATCCTTTACATCCTCATATTTTGTGATTCCTGGATGCAAAACAGGTAATTGTCCGACTAGATATCCAAGTCTGGCTTGGGTATTCACATGGTATCCAGTCTCACTCATGTAGAGTCCTTCCGAGAATGTTTTATATTCATCGAAAAGATCTGCTTGTTCTCTTTGTTTCCTATACATCTCATGAATGTGTGCTGCTTGATGTGCTTGGATGTTGATTAGCCTTTGGAAGGCTTCTTGTTGTTGATCATGTTTCTGATTCAGGTTGTGAAAGGATTCATTCCATTGTCTTCCTTGCTCCAATTGCTGATCCATCAGTTGTTTTTGCCACTCCCCTTGTTGATTCATCCATCTAGAAAGTGACTCTTCATGGCGATCCCTTGATTGTATTTGGAGCTCTCTTTGTGCCTCTTGATTTTCCATGCATTGCCTAGATAAGGTGTCAATAGCCTCCTACAGTTGGTGCATGCTTAGGGTGGCTGAAGCTTGCTCGTGTGGATGTTGTTCTTCTTCAGCTTGATGAGCTGGCCTCTTTCGTACCCTTCGTGGAGGTAATAGAGTTGCAGCAGCGTGCATCCGGCGATAAGTGAGTGGAAGACCAACCTTTATCCACTCAGGGTTTTCATCTTCAAATATCACCCTGGCCAGTTTGCAAAGGCGGAAGATAGTGCTAGGATAACCCAAATTTCCTCCAGAGTCACTCTTCTCGGCGAGCTTCTGAATGCCTTGAGCTATAAGTTCATGAACCTTGATCTCTCCTCCCTTCATTATACATTGCACCATCATTGCTCTCTTGAGGTTCACTTCCGAGTTGTTTCTAGATGGGAGAATGGATCTCCTTACAATTTCGAACCATCCTTTAGCCTCAGGGAGGATATCTCCTCTTTTTATAAATTTTGGCTTCCCCTTGGGACCTCTCTCCCAATCTGCTCCTTGCACACATATATCCTGTAGAATCTGGTCATAATTGGGGTTTTGGTCCATTCTCGAGTGATAGCTCTCCTCTTCAAAGGGTGTGCTTCTCAATTTCAACACTCTCATGATAGTCATAGGGCTAAAGTCTACCACGATCCCTCTCACAAAACTTGTGTATGAGTCATCCTCCTTGTCTTGCCTAATTGCATTTGCATAGAACTCTCTTACTAGAGTGGCATTCACCCTTGTGACAGGGTCGGTGAGGAGCTCTCATCTGCGTTGTTCCACCTTCTCTATGATTTCTAGGCACTCGGCTTTTGTGACTTGAAAGCCTAGTTCATAAATGATTTCCTTTTCAGTCATCCACCCATAATAAAGTGCATGATAGAAGGTTCTAAATCGCACTTCATCAAAAGGAGGATGCTCTATGGGTCCCTTCCCTTTTTGCTTCTTGGAGCTTGATGATGCCACGAGTAAGGATCAGTTTGTGAAGATGGTGAAGGCTATGAGGGTGTATGTGAAGCTTTTGTGGAAAGTGATGTGTGTATGACCAAAAGGAGGGAATGAGAATGGTGAGCATGAGTGTGTATGGATAGGTTGTGTGTAGAGGTTTAAATATGAAGATGGCAATTGATTGAAGGGTGTGGATTGATGATGGTGTTTGCTAGTGGACGGTTGGGGTTCTGAGATTGAATGAGCACAAGGATCACCTCCTTTATGGGGGTCTTGGTTCGGTCCTCAAGATTGTCCACTCCCAATGTTGCATGGCAATACTTCCAAGGACATTCCCTATGAAGACAAGTGTGAAATTCTCTTGGTGTAGTGGCCGAATCTCCTTTCCTCAATTGTCCTATCAAGTACCATCAATGTCCTTCTTGATTCCCTATATATGAAAAGTAAATGCAATGGGTTATTTAAAACTTTTGGTGGGAAAAAAAATGTGAACTAATAAAATATTTCTTTTTCTTTTTCTTCTGTTTCTATATGACTACATGTTTTCCATGAAAGCAAATTAATCAAACATTAAGCTTCCTATGCATGCACGTTGGTACATCAAACTTGTTTGTAATCACATGGTGCAACAATTTTGGGAAATGAACTTTCCTCATAAGGTGTGTTCAAACCACACTTGGCGTGCTTTGAACACCAAACTTATCATGTACTATAAGTTACATGTAGAGGGGCTTTATGCTAGTTGTCAAGATTGATTTGAACTTCCATGAAAATTGCCTTATTGCTATTATTAGAAAATTAAGAAAGGAGTTATAGAGCATGGGTTGCCTCCCATGAAGCGCTTCTTTAACATCATTAGCTTGACGATTGTCCCTTGTCAAGGTGGTTGATAGTGCTTGAAGTCCTCCCCTCTTGCAGTGAACCTATGTCCATTAGCCTTGTTGATAAGCTCCATATGTTCTAAGGACATGATTTTATTGATGGTATATACTGGGGGCAGCTGAGATGGAATAGTGGGGAGGTGAGATGGTATAGATGGAAAGTATGTAGAAATCACTTCATCACCTGGTGAGAATTTTTCTGTAGGAATTTTCTTATTTCTCCATCCCCTTGGAACTTTCTTCTTTGTTTCCATTGATGCTGTCTTGTTTTCTATGGATTCTTTCTCTAGGGGATTCTTGTTATTGATCTTGCATGACTCTGATGGTTTTGGTTCCCCTTGGATCACCTTTGAACGTGGTTCTTCTTGAATATATGGCTTCCCAACTAATGGGGCTTCCAATTGTGTTGTTTGTGCTTCCTTGTTTGGCTCCTCCATCAACTCTCTGTTATCATGATCTAATTCTTGTGAGGGTTTAAAGACATTGAAAGTGAGCTGCTCATCATGTATTCTCAACACTAACTCTCCTCGTTCTACATCTATGAGTGCTCTAGCTGTGGCTAGGAATGGTCTTCCCAAAATGATGTGGTAAATAGGATTCTCATCCATTTCCAGAACAACAAAATTTGTGGGAAGATAGTAGCTCCCAACCTTCACCAGCACATTTTCAACCACCCCTACTGCTTGTTTTTGAGTTTTGTCAGCCAATTTGATAATTACATCAGTAGGAGTTAGTTCATTGATTTGAAGCTTCTTCATGAAGAAGAGAGGCATTAGGTTGATACTTGCTCCCAAGTCACAAAGACCTTTGTCAATCATTGTTTCTCATATGGCACAAGGGATGTGGAAACTCCCTGGATCCTCCTTCTTTGTGGGTGGCCCTGGTTGAAAGAGAGCACTACAATTTCTGTTTATCTTGATTGCTTGTCCACCATCAATGGGCTTTTTCTGGCTAGTAGCTCCTTTATATACTTGATGTAGAAAGGCATCTGTTGGAGGGCTTTAATGAATGGTATATTTACATATAGAGATGCAAACATATCAAGAAACCTTGAGTACATTCTCCCTGCTACACCACCTTTAAGCCTATGGGGAAAAGGTGCATATGGGTTCAATACCTCCTTCTTCTTTAGCTCTTCCTTGGATGTAAGCTGAGTTGCACAGCTTCCTTCCTTCTGGCTTTCCTTTTGGTTATTTTGAAGGTGTTCTACTCCATTCATACTCCCCTCATCACTTGTGGTTATCATTTTGCATTCCTCCCATCTCACTTTCTTTGTTTCTCCTCTTGGATTCTTCTTCTGTATCACTGGGGAATCCATCAGTGGGTTTGGGAATTTGTTGAGATAGGTACCCTACTTGGGACTCCAATCTCTTGATGTTTTCTCCTTGGTTCTTGATATTAGCTCGCACTTCTTCCTTAAACACTTTGTTATCTTGAATTTCTTTGCATATGTTTTCAAGTAGAGCTTCAATCTTTGAAAGCCTATCATCTGTCAATGATGGTGGGTTGAGATTAGGTGGTTGAGAAGGTTGGTTAGATGTATGTTGGTAATATCTTTGTGAGGTGTTTTGATGAGTAGCATTGTTGTTGGAGTTGAAGTTGTGGCGTCTCTGATCTTGCCCTTGGTCTTGTTGATTTCCCCATCCAAAGTTGGGGTGATTCCTCCATCCAGAGTTATAAGTTTTGGAGTATGGATCATGGATTTGTCTAGGTGAGTTTTCCACATAGTTGGCTTGCTCCCAGTCACCTTCTTCTCCTATGTTTACTCCTTCTTGAGTTGGTGATGAGGTGATGGCTACTGCAACTTGGTTCTCTTTGATGAGTGGATAATTTATACACTTTTTGGCATTGTTTTTAGGTAGTTTTTAGTAAGTTCAAGCTACTTTTAGGGATGTTTTCATTAGTTTTTATGTTAAATTCACATTTCTAGACTTTGCTATGAGTTTGTGTGTTTTTCTGTGATTTCAGGTAATTTCTGGCTGAAATTGAGGGACTTGAGCAAAACTATGAAAAAGGCTGACAAAAGGACTGCTGATTCTGTTGGAATCTGACCTCCCTGCACTCGAAATGGATTTTCTGGAGCTACAGAACTCCAATTGGCGCGCTCAAAACGGTGTTGGAAAGTAGACATCCAGAGCTTTCCAGCAATATATAATAGTCCATACTTTATTCGGGAATTGACGACGTAAAGTGGCGTTGAACACCTAGTGCATGCTGCTATCTCGAGTTAAACGCCAAAAACACGTCACAAACCGGAGTTGAACGCCCAAAACACGTCATAACTCGGCGTTCAACTCCAATAAATGCCTCAGCTCGTGGATAGATCAAGCTCAGCCCAAACATACACCAAGTGGGCCCCAGAAGTGGATTTATGCATCAATTACTTACTCATGTAAACCCTAGTAGCTAGTTTATTATAAATAGGACTTTTTACTAGTGTATTAGACATCTCTGGACGACTAGTCCTTAGACCATGGGGGCTGGCCATTCAGCCATGCCTAAACCTTTTACTTATGTATTTTCAACGGTGGAGTTTCTACACACCATAGATTAAGGGTGTGGAGCTCTGCTATACCTCAAGTTTCAATACAATTACGATCACTTTCTATTCAATTCTCTTTTATTCTTATTCCAAGATATACGTTGCACAACACTTTGATGAATGTGATGATCTGTGACACTCATCATCATTCTCACCTATGAACGTGCGTGATTGACAACCACTTCCGTTCTACTTTAGGCCGGGCGCATATCTCTTAGATTTCCCAACAGAATCTTCGTGGTATAAGCTAGATAGATGGCGGCATTCATGGGGATCTGGAAATTCTAACCTTGTCTATGGTATTCCGAGTAGGATCCTGGGAATCCGGAAAGTCTAACCTAGTTTGTGGTATTCCGAGTAGGATTCCGGTATTGAATGACTGTGACGAGCTTCAAACTCCTGAAGGCTGGGCGTGATGACAAACGCAAAAGAATCAATGGATTCTACTCCAACCTGATTGAGAACCGACAGATGATTAGCCGTGCTGTGACAGAGCATTTGGACCATTTTCACTGAGAGGATGGGATGTAGCCATTGTCAAGGGTGATGCCTCCAGACGATTAGCCGTGCAGTGACAGCGCATAGGACCATTTTCCCGAGAGGATTAAAAGTAGCCATTGATGATGGTGATGCCCTACATATGGCTTGCCATGGAAAGGAGTAAGAAGGATTGGATGAATGTAATAAAAAAGTAGAGATACGAAAGGAGCACAGCATCTTCATATGCCTATCTGGAATTCCCACTATTGATTTACATAAGTATTTCTATCCCTTTTTATTTTATTTATCTTTTAATTATCTAATCCAATTACATTTGACCCTATGAATCCACTTAACTGAGATTTACAAGGTGACCATAGCTTGCTTCATACCAACAATCTCTGTGGGATCGACCCTTACTCACGTAAGGTATTACTTGGATGACCCAGTACACTTGCTGGTTAAGTTGAATGGAGTTGTGAGCTTCTCTAATAGTGCCTGGAACTCTTGTATCACAATTTCGTCCACCAAGTTTTTGGCGCCGTTGCCGGGGATTGTTCGAGTATGGACAACTGACGGTTCATCTTGTTGCTCAGATTAGGTAATTTTCTTTTCAAAAATCTTTTTCAAAATTTCCTTTTCTTTTTCGTTTTTTCCAAAAATATTTTTGAAAAAAAAATTTAATAAAAATCGAAAAAAATCATAAAATTATAAAAATCAAAATACTTTGTGTTTCTTGTTTGAGTCTTGTGTCATGTTTTAAGTTTGGTGTCAATTGCATGCTTTAAAAATTTTTCTTGCATTTTTCGAAAATTCCATGCATTCATAGTGTTCTTCATGATCTTCAAGTTGTTCTTGATAAGTCCTCTTGTTTGATCTTGATATTTTCTTGTTTTGTGTTGTTTGTTGTTTTTCATGTGCATTTTTCGTTTGTTAGAGTCCATGCATTAAAGATTTCTAAGTTTGGTGTCTTGCATGTTTTCTTTGCATCAAAAATTTTTCAAAATTATGTTCTTGATGTTCATCATGATCTTCAAAGTGTTCTTGGTGTTCATCTTGACATTCATAGTGTTCTTGCATGCATCTTGTGTTTTGATCCAAAATTTTCATGTTTTGGGTCATGTTTGTGTTTTTCTCTCTCATAATTAAAAATTTCAAAAATCAAAAAAAATATCCTCTCCTTATTTCTCTCCAAATTTTCGAAAATTTGAGTTTACTTAGTCAAAAATTTTCAAAATTAGTTGTTTCTTACAAGTCAAGTCAAATTTTCAATTTTAAAAATCTTATCTTTTCAAAATCTTTTTCAAAAATTATATCTTTTTCATTTTTTATTTTTATTTTTCGAAAATTTCAAAAATATTTTTCAAAATATTTTCAAAATATTTTTCTTATCTTTATATCAAATTTTCGAAAATTAGCTAACAATTAATGTGATTGGTTCAAAATTTTGAAGTTTGTTACTTTCTTGTTAAGAAAGGTTCAATCTTTAAGTTCTAGAATCTTATCTTGAAGTTTCTTGTTAGTGAAGTAAGTAATTTTAAAATTTTTCAAACAAATCTTTTTATCTCTTATCTTATATTTTTCAAAAATTTTATCTTTTTCAAAATTTTATCTAACCTCTTATCTTCTTATCTTTTCAAATTTGATTTTAATATCTTTTTCAACTAACTCTTTGACTTTTTGTTTGTTTCTTATCTTTTTCAAAACCACCTAACTGCTTTTTCCTCTCTAATTTTCGAAAATATCTCATCTCTTTTTCAAAAATTCTTTTTGTTTTAAATTTTAATTTTAATCTTATCTTATTTCTAATTTTCGAAAATTACTAACTTTTTTTTAAAAATTATTTTCGAATTTTCTATCTCTTCTCTCTTATTCTAATTAATTATTTATTTACTAACACTTCTCTTCACCTCTTTTCATCTAAAAATCCGAACATAATCTATCCCTTGTGTTTGGATTCTTCACTCTTTCTTCTTCTACTAACATAAAGGAATCTCTATACTGTGACATAGAGGATTCCTCTTTCTTTTCTTGTTTTCTTCTCTTTCATATGAGCAGGAACAAGGATAAAGGTACTCTTGTTGAAATTGATCCAGAACCTGAAAGGACTCTGATGAGAAAATTAAGAGAAGCTAAGTTACAACAATCTAAAGGTAACCTTTTAGAAACATTAGAACAAGAGAAGGAGATGGCAGCCGAAAATAATAATAATACAAGGAGAATGCTTGGTGACTTCACAAAGCTAACGTCCAAATTTGATGGAAGAAGCATCTCCATTCCTGCCATTGGAGCCAATAATTTTGAGCTGAAACCTCAGCTAGTTGCCTTAATGCAACAAAACTGCAAGTTTTATGGACTTCCATCTGAAGATCCTTATCAGTTTTTAACTGAGTTCTTGCAGATCTGTGAGACTGTGAGACGAATGGAGTTGATCCTGAAGTCTACAGACTCATGCTTTTCCCTTTTGCTGTAAGAGACAAAGCTAGAATATGGTTGGATTCACAACCCAAGGATAGCCTGGACTCCTGGGATAAGCTGGTCACTGCCTTTTTGGAAAAATTCTTTCCTCCTCAAAAGCTGAGCAAGCTGAGAGTGGATGTTCAGACCTTCAAGCAAAAAGATGGTGAATCCCTCTATGAAGCTTGGGAAAGATACAAGCAGCTGACCAAAAGGTGTCCATCTGACATGTTTTCAGAATGGACCATATTAGATATATTCTATTATGGTCTATCTGAATTTTCGAAAATGTCATTGGACCATTCTGCAGGTGGATCTATTCACCTAAAGAAAACGCCTGAAGAGGCTCAAGAACTCATTGACATGGTTGCAAATAACCAATTCATGTACACTTCTGAGAGGAATTCCGTGAATAATGGGACACCTCAGAGGAAGGGAGTTCTTGAAATTGATGCTCTGAATGCCATATTGGCTCAGAACAAAGTGTTGACTCAGCAAGTCAACATGATCTCTCAAGGTCTGAATGGATGGTAAAATGCATCCAACAGTACTAAAGAGGCAGCTTCTGAAGAAGCTTATGATCCTGAGAACCCTGCAATGGCAGAGGTCAATAACATGGGTGAACCTTATGGAAACACCTATAATTCATCATGGAGAAATCATTCAAATTTCTCATGGAAGAATCAACAACAGCTTCAACAAGGCTTTAACAATGGTGGACGCAATAGGCTGAGCAATAGCAAGCCTTTTCCATCATCTTCTCAGCAACAGACAGAGAATTCTGAACAAAATACTTCTAATTTAGCCAACCTAGTCTCTGATCTGTCAAAGGCCACTTTCAGTTTCATGAGTGAAACAAGATGCTCCATCAGAAATCTGGAGGCACAAGTGAGCCAGCTGAGTAAGAAAGTCATTGGAACTCCTCCCAGTATTCTCCCAAGCAATACAGAAGAGAATCCAAAAGGAGAGTGCAAGGCCATTGATGTGATCAATGTGGCCGAATGCACAAGGGAGGAGGAGGACGAAAATCCTAGTGAGGAAAACCTCCTGGGACGTCCTTCAAGCAAGAAGGAGTTTCCTATTAAGGATCCAAAGGAATCTGAGGCTCATACAGAGACCATAGAGATTCCATTAAATCTCCTTCTGCCATTCATGAGCTCTGAAGACTATTCTTCCTCTGAAGAGGATGAAGATGTGACTGGAGAGCAAGTTGCTCAATATTTAGGAGCTATCATGAAGCTGAATGCCAAGTTGTTTGGTAATGAGACTTGGAAAAGTGAACCTCCCTTGCTCATTAGTGAACTAGATACTTGGATTCAGAAAATTTTACCTCAAAAAAGACAAGATCTTTGCAAGTTCTTAATACCTTGTACCATAGGCACCATGACCTTTGAAAAGGCTCTATGTGATCTGGGGTCAGGGATAAATCTTATGCCACTCTCTGTAATGGAGAAGCTGGGGATCATTGAGGTACAACCTGCCTTGTTCTCATTACAATTGGCAGACAAGTCATTGAGACAAGCTTATGGAATAATGGAGGACGTGTTAGTAAAGGTTGAAGGCCTTTACATCCCTGCTGATTTCATAATCTTAGACACTAGGAAGGAAGAGGATGAATGCATTATCCTTGGAAGACCTTTCCTAGCCACAGCAGGAGCTGTGATAGATGTCAACAGAGGTGAAATAGTCCTTCAATTGAATGGGGACTACCTTGTGTTTAAGGCACATGGCCATCCCTCTGTGACAAAAGAGAGTAAGCATGAAGAGCTTCTCTCAGTTCAGAGTCAAGAAGAGCCCCTACAGTCAAACTCTAAGTTTGGTGTTGTGAGGCCACAACCAAACTCTAAGTTTGGTGTTAAGACCCCATATCCAAACTCTAAGTTTGGTATTGGGACTATACAACATTGACTTGATCACCTTTGTGGCTCCATGAGAGCCACTGTCAAGCTATTGACATTAAAGAAGCGCTTGTTGGGAGGCAACCCAATTTTATTTATCTAATTTTTATTTTATTGTTATTTTGTGTTTTATTAGGTACATGATCATGTGAAGTCACGAAAAAACATATAAAAATTAAAAACAGAATCAAAAACAGCAGAAAAAAAATCACACCCTAGAAGAAGCACAGACTGGCGTTCAACGCCAGTAAGGAGCATCTGGCTGGTGTTCAACGCCAGAACAGAGCATGAAACTGGCGCTGAACGCCAGAAACAAGCAACATTCTGGCGCTGAACGCCAGGAATGTGCCTAGAGGAAAAGCTGGCGCTGAACGCCAGTAACAAGCATGAAGCTGGCGTTCAACGCCAAAAATATGTTACATGTGGGCGTTGAACGCCCAGAATGTGCACCACTCGGTGTTTAAACGCCAGAATGGTGTGCAAAGGCATTTTACATGCCTATTTGGTGCAGGGATGGAATTCCTTGACACCTCAGGATCTGTGGACCCCACAAGATCACCTCAGGATCTGTGGATCCCACAGGATCCCCACCTAACATATTGCCACCTTACCTCCTAATCCTATTTTACTCTTCCCCATGTCACACTTCCCAAAACCCTTCACCAATCACCTCAATCTCTCTTCCCAATTACCCACTTACATCCATCCACTCTTCCCCATAAAGCCTACCTACCTTCAAAAATTAAAAAACATTTTCCCACCCAATCCCACCCTATATGGCCGAAACTTCACTCTCCCCTCTCCCTATATATACCCTTCCATTCTACTTCATTTTAACACAACACTACCCCCTCTATTATACCTTGGCCGAACCATCATCTCTCCCTCTCTACCATATTTTCTTCTTCTTCTTCTTCTATTCTTTCTTTTCTTGCTCGAGGACGAGCAATATTTTAAGTTTGGTGTGGTCAAAGCACAATCTTTTTTGTTTTCCACTACCATCAATGGCACCTAAGGCCGGAGAATCCTCTAGAAAAGGAAAAGGGAAGACAAAAGCTTCCACCTCCGAGTCATGGGAGATGGAAAGATTCATCTTCAAGAGCCATCAAGACCACTTCTATGATGTTGTGGCAAAGAAGAAGGTGATCCCTGAGGTCCCTTTCAAGCTCAAGAAGAATGAGTATCCGGAGATCCGACATGAGATCCGAAGAAGAGGTTGGAAAGTCTTAACCAACCCCATGCAACAAGTCAGAATCTTAATGGTTCAAGCGTTCTATGCCAATGCATGGATCACTAGGAACCATGATCAAAGTATGAACCCGAGTCCAAAGAATTATCTCACAATGGTTCGGGGAAAATACTTAGATTTTAGTCCGGAAAATATGAGGTTGGCATTCCACTTGCCCATGATGCAAGAAGATGAACGCCCCTACACTAGAAGGGTCAACTTTAATCAAAGGTTGGACCAAGTCCTAATGGACATATGTGTGGAAGGAGCTCAATGGAAGAGAGACTCCAAAGGCAAGCCAGTCCAACTAAGAAGACTGGACCTCAAGCCTGTGGCTAGAGGATGGTTGGAGTTCATTCAATGCTCCATCATTCCCACTAGCAACCGATCTGAAGTTATTGTGGACCGGGCCATCATGATTCATAGCATCATGATTGGAGAGGAAGTAGAAGTTCATGAGGTCATCTCCAATGAAATTTACAAAATAGCCGACAAGCCCTCCACCATGGCAAGGCTAGCTTTTCCTTATCTTATTTGCCATCTATGTTACTCAGCTGGAGTTATCATAGAAGGAGACATTCCCATTGAGGAAGATAAGCCCATCACCAAGAAGAGGATGGAGCAAGCAAGAGAGACCCTCCACGGATCTCAAGAGATGCATGAGGAAGCTCATCATCAAGAAATCCCTGAGATGCCTAAAGGGATGCACTTTCCTCCCAACAACTATTGGGAACAACTCAACACTTCCTTAGAAGATTTGAGCTACAATGTGGAACAACTAAGGGTGGAACATCATGAGCACTCCATCATTCTCCATGAAATAAGAGAAGATCAAAGAGCAATGAGGGAGGAGCAACAAAGGAAAGGAAGGGACATAGAAGAGCTTAAGGACATTGTTGGTCCTTCAAGAAGAAGACGCCACTAAAGGTGGATTCATTCCTTGTTCTTATTTCTTTCTACTTTTTGGTTTTTATGTTGTGTTTGTCTATGTTTTGTGTCTTTATTTCATGATCATTAGTATGTAGTAACCATGTCTTAAAGCTATGAATAAAATCCATTAATCTTTCACCTCTCTTAAATGAAATATGCTTTAATTCAAAAGAACAAGAAGTACATGAATTTCGAAATTATCCTTGAATTTAATTTAATTTTATTGATGTGGTGACAATACTTTTTGTTTTCTGAATGAATGCTTGAACAGTGCATATTTTTTATCTTGTTGTTTATGAATGTTAAAATTGTTGGCTCTTGAAAGAATGATGAAGAAAGAGAAATGTTATTGATGATCTGAAAAATCATGAAATTGATTCTTGAAGCTAGAAAAAGTAGTGAAAAGTAAAAAGCTTGCGAAAAAAATGGCAAAAAAAATAGAAAGAAAAAGAAAAAGCAAGCAGAAAAAGCCAATAGCCCTTAAAACCAAAAGGCAAGGGTAAAAAGGATCCAAGGCTTTGAGCATCAATGGATAGGAGGGCCCAAGGAATTAAAATCCAGGCCTAAGCGGCTAAATCAAGCTGTCCCTAACCATGTGCTTGTGTCATGAAGGTCCAAGTGAAAAGCTTGAGACTAAGTGGTTAAAGTCGTGATCCAAAGCAAAAGAGTGTGCTTAAGAGCTCTGGACACCACTAACTAGGGACTCTAGCAAAGCTGAGTCACAATCTGAAAAGGTTCACCCAGTTATGTGTCTGTGGCATTTATGTATCCGGTGGTAATACTGGAAAACAAAATGCTTAGGGCCACGGCCAAGACTCATAAGTAGCTGTGTTCAAGAATCAACATGCTTAACTAGGAAGGTCAATAACACTATCCAAAATTCTAAGTTCCTAGAGAAGCCAATCATTCTAAACTTCAAAGGAAAAAGTGAGATGCCAAAACTGTTCAGAAGCAAAAAGCTACAAGTCCCGCTCATCTAATTAGAATTAATATTCATTGATACTTTGGAATTTACAGTATATTCTCTTCTTTTTATCCTAATTGATTTTTAGTTGCTTGGGGACAAGCAACAATTTAAGTTTGGTGTTGTGATGAGCGGATAATTTATACGCTTTTTGGCATTGTTTTTAGGTAGTTTTTAATAAGTTCAAGCTACTTTTAGGGATGTTTTCATTAGTTTTCATGTTAAATTCACATTTCTAGACTTTACTATGAGTTTGTGTGTTTTTCTGTGATTTCAGGTAATTTATGGCTGAAATTGAGGGACTTGAGCAAAACTATGAAAAAGGCTGACAAAAGGACTGCTGATGTTGTTGGAATCTGACCTCCCTGCACTCGAAATGGATTTTCTGGAGCTACAGAAATACAATTTACCCGATCTCAATGGCGTTGGAAAGTAGACATCCAAAGCTTTCCAGCAATATATAATAGTCCATATTTTATTCGGGAATTGATGACGTAAAGTGGCGTTGAACGCCAAGTACATGCTGCTGTCTGGAGTTAAACGCCAGAAACATGTCACAAACCGGAGTTGAACGCCAAAAACACGTTATAACTCGGCGTTCAACTCCAATAAATGCCTCAGCTCGTGGATAGATCAAGCTCAGCCCAAACATATACCAAGTGGGCCCCGGAAGTGGATTTATGCATCAATTACTTACTCATGTAAACCCTAGTAGCTAGTTTATTATAAATAGGACTTTTTACTAGTGTATTAGACATCTCTGGACGCCTAGTCCTTAGACCATGGGGGCTGGCCATTCGGCCATGCCTAAACCTTTTACTTATGTATTTTCAACGGTGGAGTTTCTACACACCATAGATTAAGGGTGTGGAGCTCTGCTGTACCTCAAGTTTCAATACAATTACTATCACTTTCTATTCAATTCTCTTTTATTCTTATTCCAAGATATACGTTGCACAAAACTTTGATGAATGTGATGATCCGTGACACTCATCATCATTCTCACCTATGAACGTGCGTGATTGACAACCACTTCCGTTCTACTTTAGGCCGGGCGCATATCTCTTAGATTCCCCAACAGAATCTTCGTGGTATAAGCTAGATATATGGCGGCATTCATAGGGATCCAGAAACTCTAACCTTGTCTGTGGTATTCCGAGTAGGATCCTGGGAATCTGGAAAGTCTAACCTTGTCTGTGGTATTCCGAGTAGGATTCCGGTATTGAATGACTGTGATGAGCTTCAAACTCCTGAAGGCTGGGCGTGATGACAAACGCAAAAGAATCAATGGATTCTACTCCAACCTGATTGAGAACCGACAGATGATTAGCCGTGCTGTGACAGAGCATTTAGACCATTTTCACTGAGAGGATGGGATGTAGCCATTTTCAAGGGTGATGCCTCCAGACGATTAGCCGTGCAGTGACAGCGCATAGGACCATTTTTCCGAGAGGATTAAAAGTAGCCATTGATGATGGTGATGCCCTACATACAGCTTGCTAGGAAAGGAGTAAGAAGGATTGGATGAATGTAATAAAAAAGTAGAGATACAAGAGGAGCACAACATCTCCATATGCCTATCTGAAATTCCCACTATTGATTTACATAAGTATTTCTATCCCTTTTTATTTTATTTATCTTTTAATTATCTAATCCAATTACATTTGACCCTATGAATCCACTTAACTGAGATTTACAAGGTGACCATAGCTTGCTTCATACCAACAATCTCTGTGGGATCGACCCTTACTCACGTAAGGTATTACTTGGATGACCCAGTACACTTGCTGGTTAAGTTGAATGGAGTTGTGAGCTTCTCTAACAGTGCCTGAAACTCTTGTATCACAATTTCGTCCACCACTCTTCCACCTTCTTAGTAAGATCTACTAGCTGCTTGGTGATCATCTTGTTTTGGGCTAACAGTGCATCCATGTGGTTCAGCTCCATTACTCCTCTAGTGTTGCTTCTTTCGGAGGCATAGAAGTAATCATTCTCAGCAACTGTTTCAATGACATATATGGCTTCTTCAATGGTTTTCTTCTTGTTTAAAGAGCCTCCTGATGAATGATCCACAGCCTTCTTTGACTCATAGGAAAGACCTTCATAGAAGATGTGAAGTTGAACCCACTCATTAAACATCTCTGGTGGGCATCTTCTTGTTAGATCCTTGAACCTTTCCCAAGCTTCATAAAGTGTCTCCCCATCTTGCTGTCTGAACGTCTGCACTTCAGTTCTCAGTCTATTGATCCTTTGAGGGGGGTAAAACCTTGCCAAAAACTTGTTCACTACCTCTTTCCAATTGGTCAAGCTCTCCTTTGGAAAGGATTCAAGGCACTTGGATGCCTTGTCCCTGAGTGAAAAGGGGAACAAGAGCAACCTATAGACATCGGGGTGGACTCCATTGGATTTCACCGTGTCACAAATCCTCAAGAAGGTGGTCAAGTGTTGGTTAAGGTCTTCTTGAGCACCTCCTCCAAATGAGAAATTATTTTGCACCAAAGTGATGAGCTGGGGTTTTAGCTCGAAATTCTTGGCATGTATGGTGGGTTTCTGAATGCTGCTCCCACAATTTCCAGGATTAAGGTTGATATAGGATCCTAAGACCCTCCTTTCTTGCCCAGCACGGTTGGCATGGCCTTGATTATGAGCCTCCTCTTCATGATTATTCTCCAAATTCTCTTCCATGTTGGGTTCGAAATACTCTTCCTCTGCTTCCTCAACACCAATAATCCTTTTTCCTCTTGTTTCCCTTTGTCGTCTCCAAAGGGTTCTTTTAGGTTCTGAATCAAAGGATGTTGAAGCTCCTTCTCTTCTCCTGTCATACAACAAAAAAATTGCACAACAGGAGGTATAGTGAAGATTATTCTTGTTAGAGTAATAGTTAGTGTGAGTGATGCAATTTATCAAACAGTTAGTGGGTTAGTGAGCTGAATTATGATCAACTAAGAAAAAGAGAACAGAAAATAGAGAGGGTATAGGGGGTGTGGAAGAAATTAAAAACTAACTAAGGTAAATTGACTGAATAAAAAGAAACGAATAACGAAATAAAAAAATGCTCAATCTAGTGATCTTCTAACTTAATCATTATTGATTCAAAATCAATCCCCGGCAATGGCACCATAAACTTGATGCATGAAAACTTGTCTCTCAACAAATTTCCCTTCGGCAAGTATACCGAATTGTCGTCAAGTAAAACTCACAATAGAGTGAGGTCGAATCCCACAAGGATTGATTGGTCAAGCAACTTTAGTTAGAAGAATATGCTAGTTGAGCTAAACAGAATTTAGATTATGATGCAGAAATTTAAATGACTAGAAAGTAAATAACAAAAATTAAAGTGCAGAATCTTAAATGGGGAGTTGGGATAATGAGCAAGAATTTAAATGGCAGAAAGTAAATAGAATGGGTAAGATCAGAAATGGGGAGATCATTGAGTTTAGGAGATGTTGCATTCTCCAGATCAAGTTCATTCTCATCTCCTCCTCAATCAATGCATTCATTAATCTCCTTGGCAATCTTAAGTGATTAGATCCCAATTCCTTGGCAATTCAATCTCTCTAAGCTTGAACAATTGCCCAATTCCTTGATTTAATTGCTCATGGGAAGAGATGAAAGTGTGGTCACTGATTATACCACATGTATTTCCAAATCAAAGTGTTGGGAGGATTAAATGTCACAATATCCATCCAAACCCCAATTTGGTCCAACATGAGAAAGCATTTCTAGCATGATTTCCTCATCCCTTTTCCAAGGTTCAAAGGAGATCCAATTATGGAGAGTTTCTTTTCCAAGACTACTAACCAATTGAATTAAGATCGAAAGCTTTCTAGTAAGATCAAGAGAAAAGAAAGAAGAAGAAGAATAAAAACTATAATTGATCCATCAAATTACAACAGAGCTCCCTAACCCAATGAAAGGGATTTAGTTGTTCATAGCTCTAGGAATCAAAAATGGCAGAAAAGAAGAATCCATGCTAGAAGTACAGAAAAGTAAATATGCAGAGAGTAGTTCCCCAAAAGTGCTAAGCTTCTCTCTAGTTCAAAACTACTCCTATTTATACTACTCCTCATGATCTTCTAGTGAGTGCTTCAAGTCTTGGATGTGGGCTCTGGACCTTGAGTTGAAGCAATTCTCATCTTTAGTGGGCCCAGCTTGCAGAGAAAAATGAATTAGGCTTGGGCATTTAGTGAGATTAACTTTGGGTAATATTTTGAGTGCGAGAACGTTAGTGGCATTCACTTTTTTCACTAACGTTCCACCCTTATATTCCCACGTTAATTCCAACGTTAGAAATCTTAACGTGACTTCTAACGTTTCTTACTCAATCCTTGGCCAACGTTAACGGGACTCACTTCTCCCATTAACGTTGGCTTGTGCCCCTTTTTGCAAACGTTAATGGGAATCACTTTTCCCATTAATGTTGCTTGCCTCTTGCCCCTACGTTAGATCTCACGTTAGCTTGGCTAACGTAGCTCTTAACGTGGGTCTCTATCACCTTTGAGAGCGTTAGTGACACTCACCTTTGTCACTAACGCTCCTATTGCCTTAAGTCTCTACGTTAGAACCCACGTTAACTAAGTTAATGTGGCTCTTAACGTAGTAATGAAGCCATCTCCCAACGTTAGTGACAAAAGTGAGTGTCACTAACGTTGGCGTTGTTGATCCTCTTCCACGTTAGAGTTCACGTTAACTAAGTTAATGTGACTCTTAACGTGGGGCATTGCCTAGTTTCCCAATGTTAGTGGTGTTCACTTTTACCACTAACGTTGAGGAGAAACGTTATTGGAGTTCATGTTTCTCGTTAACGTGGAGTCCTCTTTTTCTTCTACATTAAGTACCACGTTAACTTAGTTATTGTGGCTCTTGACGTAAGCTATGAATGGCTTCACAGGCGTTATTGGTGATCACTTTTTCATTAACGTTGCAAGCTCTTTGCCATCCCACGTTAGTAGTCACGTTAAATAAGTTAACGTGAATGCTAACATGGTTCTTCCATGCTTCATTTGTCCTGAAATCAAGCAATTAAAGTGCATCAAAGCTCTAGCCAAAGTCATGAGATTATGCATCATCAAATTCTCATGCAATTCTGGCAAAAATGTCATGAAATCATGCAAAATTCACAATAGTTGCTTGAATGAAGGTGTAAGTGTATTTTCACCCAAAACTTGCCTTATTCAGTAGGAAAATGCATGAAACTACCCTAAAATAGTAAAGAAAAGGTCAGTGAAACTGGCCTAGATGCCTTGGCATCAGGGGCACGCGTACGCGTGACTTGATTTGTGCCATTGGCGCGAGAGCAGCCTCGCATTCGCGCAACTTTCTGTTTCAAACGCATATTGCCAAAATTTAGGGTGACGCGTGCGCGTGGGTGACGCGCACGTGTGCATGGCCGTTCGTTTAAAATGATGCAGACACGTGGGGCACGCGTTCGCATGGGGCACGCGTTCGCGTGGGACACGCGTTCGCGTGGGACACGCGTTCGCGTGGTAGGGCTTGTGCTTCTAGCATGGTTCCAGCACTACTCCATCATAACTCTCTGCCATGCACCCATTTACGTTGATTTTACCGGGCCAGACGTTTGCATGGGTGACGCGGACGCGTGGGGAGGCTATTTCGCAAACGACACGAAGGCGTCAGCGGCGCGATCGCGTGGGTGTATTTGTCCTGAGGCACGCTGAGGCACGCCTCCAGCCACGCTCTCACATGACTTTCTGTTCAATTTTCTTTTCTTCCCAATACACTTCTGACGCGGACGCGTCAGCGACGCTTACGCGTTGCATGCATGTTTTATATATATATATATGCAGGATGCAAAATTCTTATGCAAAATTTATGAATGACCACTAATAAAAATGAAAATAAAATAGAATAAAACTAAGAATAAAAATGAAAGAATATACCATGGTGTGTTGTCTCCTACCTAGCACTTTTGGTTAAAGTCCTTAAGTTGGATATTTGGTGAGCTCCTTGTCATGGTGGCTTATGCTTGTACTGATCCAGAAATTCCCACCAGTGTTTGCAATTCCAATAGCCTCCGAGATCCCAAACTAGGCGCAAAGAGCCTTCAAGCAGGATTAAGCAAGTGACAAGACCCCAAGAGTATTGATTGCTAGACTGAATTCTGGGGTCCCAAATCTTGCTTTTGCACCCGTCTTCTGGTTAAGCAATATTGTTCCATCCGGGTGGCAAGCAGTCTGAATTCTCACTGAAGCGGCCAAACAACATCCTAGACCCATTCAATTGAGCTCTATACCAACCTTTGCGTTTAAACTTTGAGCACACAACCATGTTAAACCTTGCTTGACAACTCCAACCACTAGCCATCTTCCTCTTACTCTTAATGTCACAAAGAGCTCTAAGTTGATCATCCGTCTCTAGAAGCCCATATTCAAGTGGGAAAGTAAAGGTTAAGGATAAGAATTTTACCCACTTGAATGTTGTATTGGACGGTAATGGTTTTGGGAGAGGTGTTTCTAATGATCTTGCAAGCTCCACTCCCTTGTGCTCTTCTTTGACAACTTCCACCTCTTTGCAAGCTTCTTCAATATCAACCTCTTCCTCTTGGTAGCTTTCTTCCAATTCAATCTCTTCTTCATTGCTCACCAAAGGCATGGTAGGTTGTGCTTCTTCTCTTTGAATCTCCATCTCTTGATTAACCTCTTCCAAGTCTTCGACCATGACATGCCTTGGAGGTTGTACACCCTCCTCAACAACAAATTCAAACGTCTTGGAAGGAGGCTCTATGACCTGACCTTCCCATGGAGGTTCAGTATCTCCTAAGTCTGCAACCACTTTTTCCTTTTCAATAATTGCTGCTTTATCCAGTTGTTTAAGTATAAAATCGTACTCCTCCTTGATGATTTCTTTTCTATGACAACTCCCTTCAATTACTCCTTCATCTGCAAAGGTCTCTTCTACCTTCACCTTTAGTACCTCCTCTAGCTCCTTATGAAGTATGGATTTGCAAAGATGATCCCTTCTCTCTTGTTCCATGTCAATAGCATCATTGGGATCATGTTGCTCTTGGATTGATGGATGTTGGTGCTCTTCCATTGATGGTGGTGATGGGATGGAGAGATCATTCTGTGGTTGAAAAAGAAGTGCACTAGAGGTTGAAGGTTGATTGTTGAAGGTATTCAGTGGTCCAATTTGGGCGAAGAAAGCTTGTATAGCAGAGTTTAGATCAGTAAGTGCTTTCTCCATGGAGGTTTGGGGTGGATAGGAGGGTTCATTTGTTAGGAGAAAGGGTTCATGGTAGGAAGTTGGTTCATCTTGATAATGATAAGGAGATGATGTATATTGAGGTGGTGGTTCATGAGAGTAGTTGTGTTGGAATGGGGGTGGTTTTGTGTATGGTTCATTTAGCTCAAAAGGTGGTTGGTATGGTGGATACGGGTTAGGGTCATATGGAGGTGAATGGTGGAAAGGGGCTTGTGAGTATAGTAGTCCAAAGTTATGTTGATGAGGGGGTTCATAGGCATATGATGGTGGTTGTTGATAATCAAAAGAGTGCTCACCATAACCATTGCCTTGATATACATCACAGAATGGTTGTTGATAGTCCATTGGAGGTGGTTGTTGCCAAGAGGGTTGATCAAATTCTTGTGGCTCCTCCCATCTTTGATTGTTCCATCCTTAATGCATGTTCTCATTGTAATCTCCTCTTTCTGCAAGATAGTTGTAACCAGACTCAAAGCCAAAGGGGTGAGAGTTCATAGTAGTGAGAGAAAACAAAAACAAAAATTAATAAAAGGCAAATATTTAAAATAACCAATAATAAGGCACACGTTTGCAATTCCCTGGCAGTGGCGCCATTTTGACGATCGGATTAATTGATGGTAAAGAATTTCATAAAAATATAATCGTGTTGGAAGTATAGTTCCTAAACCAACAGAGAATCCTTTCTTACAAAAGTTTTGTTTGTCACTTAAGCAAACCCAATAAAAATAAATAACCGAAGTATTCAAACCTCGGGTCGTCTTCTCAAGGAATTGTAGGGAAGTATGATTTATTATTGGTTATGGAAAAAGATATATTTTATTTTGGGTTTTTGAAATAAGGAACAAGTAATTTAAATGACAAGAAAAATAAATTAATAATTAAGAAAACTCTTGGCAAGATATGAAAATTAGAAGTCCTATCCTAGTTATCCTTTTCAATTGTGATGAAAATTGCTCGCTGCTCCCACTTAGTCAACCTCTAACTATGAAGGTACGTCAAGTGGATAAATCAATATGAATCCTCAAGTCCTAGTCAATTCCTACGAAAAGACTAGAGTTAGGAGAATCCAAATCAATCAGCAAAAAATTCCAATTTTCAATCATCAGCTGAGTTTGATAACTTAAGAGTCTCTAATTACTCAACGAATGCTAAGAGTGTAAAAAGCTAAATTAAAATCATATATCTGAAATACCTCAAATTATATTAATTAAGAAAATCCTAACATGAATAAGCCAAATTGAAAAGATAAATAACAATTAAGGTAATAGAACAAATAAAAGTAGAAAATACATTAAAGGAACATTGAATCTGTAATTTGAAAAGAAGTAACCTAAACATAATAGAAATCCTAAATCCTAATCCTAAGAGAGAGGAGAGAACCTCTCTCTCTAAAAACTACATCTAAAAACCTAAAATTATGAATTATGAGCTTCTGCTAAGTATCCATTGAGTCTCTGCATGTTCCCTGGCTTTATTCTGTGTTTTTGGGCTAAAACCTAGGTCAAAATGCGGCCCAAAATCTTCCCTAGCGTCTCCTGAATTTCTGCAAATCGCGCATGTCACGCGTATGCGTCGGTCATGCGTACGCATCACTCAGTGTTTTCCTTGCCACGCGTACGCGTCGTCCATGCATTCGCGTCATTCGTGCAGACTCCAATCCACGCGTTCGTGTCAAGCACGCGAACGCGTCACTGCTATTTTCTCCAATTCACGCGGTCGCGTAAGCCATGGGTCTGCGTCGGCATTCGTTGGTCATCTCCTTAGTTTCTTGTGTTCCTTCCATTTTTGCAAGTTTCCTCTCCATTCTCTAAGCCATTCATGCCCTATAAAGCCTGAAACACTTAACACATGGATCACGGCATCGAATGGTATAAAGGAGAATTAAAATACGTAATTAAAAGATCTCTAGGAAGCAAGTTTTCAACCATAGAACTAAACTAGGAAGGAATTGTAAAATCATGCAAATCATATGAATTAGTGGGCAAGAATTTGATAAAAACCACTCAATTAAACACAATATAAACCATAAAATAGTGGTTTATCACATACAAAGCAGCATTTACCCAGAAAAATCCAAAGCAGACAGCCAATAATCAATATTTAATCAAGAAAACCAGAAATCAACTAACCTAATGCCTCCTAGTTACTAAAGCAGAAATTAAAAAGCAGCGAAAATTAAAAAATGCAGAAACAGGAACAGGGGAGTGTACAGGGTAGGAACATGAGTTGATGAGGGAAGAAGAAGAATGTAGGGCGAGATAGAGAGGGTCTAGCGGCATAGAGGTCCTCCGCTGCTGGTGGTTGCTCGCCGAACTGAAGGTGCAGCGGCTAGGGTTACTGTCGCGGAGTTATCGTGGAGACAGGGGTACAGCGCAGGAAGAAGAGAAATGGGGAAATAAATGACGAAGAAAGAGAAGAAGGAAGGGAGAGAGAGGGGCCGACAGCAGTCGCCAGCAGTGTAGCGGTTGGAGGTGGCTGGGTGGTCTAGACTAGAGGTGGCGTAGGTTTGGGATGATGGTGATGCTGTGCTCTGGGAAAAGAAGAAGAAGAAAGAAAAGGTTGGGGTGGGGTTTGTGAAGTGCGACAGTCCCATCTTCGAATTAACGTTTGAAAAATGACCTGTGCGTACGCACAAGGTCGAGTGCAGACGCAAACTTAAGGAAAATGAGGGGTATGCACACGCACAGCAGCGTGCAGGCACTGTGGACAGAAGGGCCATCACAACCTGTGCAGACGCACAAGTGGTTATGCGCGCGCACAAAAGGCAGAAAAAGGTTGCTTCCCACGCACAAGGGGTGCGTGCGCCGCGACCAGTTGGGTTGCCCAAAGCTGTGCGTGCGCTCAGAGCTATGCGCACACATAGGTAGCTTTTTTTTTTGAAGAAAAAGGGTGGGGTGTGCGTACGCACGCAAGGTGTGCGGATGCACAGGGAGAAAAGAAGGGTTGTGTACACACGCACAACCCGTGCGCGTGCTGTGAACAAAGGGGATGTTTAGGTTTGTGTGTGCGCACAGCAGGGTGCGTATGCACAGGGACGGAAAAACAGGGGACGTGTGTGCACGCACGTAGTTGTGTGTACTCAAGGACTCTGTTCTTGCAACAAAAATTATGCCTCTAAGGCACCAAATAGGTCATTCAAAATAGGTTTTCAAGTACCAAAATACCATAAAACTCCAAAAATCACATTATTCCACTAAAATTACCTAACAAACATAAAATTCAACTAACCAACCAAGCAAAATAACCAATTATTCAAGCGTTAAAAAATAAAAGAGAGAAAGTTAGAAGGATATTACCATGGTGGGGTGCTCCCACCTAGCACTTTGGTTTAAAGTCCTTAAGTTGGACTTTGAGGAGATCCTTGTTAGGGTGGCTTGTGTTTCTTCTCCTCCTTGAATCTCCAACCAAGTTTGTTCATAATTTGACCTCCGGTGTCCCAAATGATTTGCATCAACCTCTTGGAAGATTTCAAGCTAGCAACTAGGATCCATGAGTGTTGAATTTTGAAACTAATACCCGGATCCCATACTTTAGTTTCTCTATCACTCTCTTGTTAATCTTCACTTGTGCCTTTGGATGGACAACCTTTTGAATCACCTTTGAAGCACCCAAATAATCCTTGGAATCCTCTTAATTGTATCTTGCAACCAATATCATATCTTTCACCACGCAACAACCCAAGAAGGACTTTGAGTTGGTAATCCGTTTCCAAGAGAGAAAATTGATGTGGGCCTATGAAGCTCATTGAAGAAATTGTTACTCACACAATTTGTCCTTGGTTTGGAATTGCTTCCTCACCCAATTCTTCTTCTTCTTCCTCTTCACTTAAGTCCTAACATGGAGGTTGTGAGAATTCTACCTCCATGTCTCTCTCAAACTCAATGGAAAGAGGCTTATTTGGATTATTAAGGGGATTAACTAAGGAGGACAAAAATCATTAATGATGGAATCCTCATCTTGATCAATCTCCCTCAATTCTCCTTTTTTCTCCTCAATTTCAGTACTCCACTTTCTCCCTTTTGTTCTAATTCATGCTCTATCTCTTCTTCTTTCCCTTGTGGCTCCATTTTATTCTCCTCTCTACACTCATTTGTTGCTCCTCCATATTCTTCAAGAGGAATGTCTTGATTGCTTGAGTGTAGTGAGGCTAAGCGGTTCACTGTTTTGGCTATGGTAGCCATGAATTCCCCTTGCTTCCTTCAGAACCCTTCTTGCTCTTGGAAGAATACTTGAAGGTCTTGTTCTTCTTGGGGCAAGGGTTCGAAAACTACACATTTAGGTGGAAAAGAAGATTTGAAGGTTGGAAAGAAGGTTGTATATGTGGGAGGTAGTTCATGTAGGTGGGGAAATCGAGGTGGTGTATAAGGGGATGATGGTTCATATGGTTCGTAACAAGGTGTATAGACATTTTGATTCTATAGAAGTGTATGATATGGTACTTGAAGGTTTGGTGGTTGGAGGTTGTGTATGGGGTATCTTTCATATCTTTGGGTTTGATATTCATATAGGGAAGAGTGTGGGGAAAGATTTGGCTCGTTGTAGCATGGAGAAGAATGCTCCTCCTTCCATCGCTTCTCCCATTCCATTATGCAATCCCAATTTGAATTCATCATACCCTACAAAATAGTTACAAAAAAGCTCCAAGCAACAAGGGTGATAACTCATAAAGAAAATAGAAAATAAAAATAAAAGACATCAATAAAACAAGAAAACAAACACCTAAATATTAGCAAAAACAACCAAATAACCAAAAAGTAAACTATTTACACTATTAACATATTCACAATAACCTAAGATATAACACCAATTGCGTTCCCCAGCAACGGCGCCAAATTTGACGACTGACCAAAAGCATAGGTTTGGATTTTCACACTAAAAGTAAAATTTGTCTGTTGCAAGTATAGTCCAAACTCGACAATTGGAAATCAATCAAATGTTAAATTCAAACAAGATATAAACTGAGATCAAGAGTAATTCAACCTTGGGTCATTCTCCATAGGAATGCAATTGAAGTGTTATCCGCCTTCGGTTGTGAGGACAAAGTGGTTTTGCAATCAAAGAACAAAAGATTAAAAGAACCAAGAAATAAAAGAAAGAAGCAATGATCAAAATTGGTATCAATGCAATAAATAGGAAACAAGATCAAAACTAGTGAAAATGTTATAAATGCATAAAAAGCCTTGACTTGGGAGTGGGATCCAAGGAATCCTATCATTTCATAACCACAACTATGATAATTATGATGAGTCAATCTCGCTTAGTCTACCCCTAACATCGAAGAGTAAGTTGAGCAAGCATAATTGACTTTAATACATAAGTCCTAGCTAACTTACCAAACTAGTTGATAAAAAGCTAGCGTCAATGGAAACAAGAGTCAACTAACTACCCATAAATTAACACTAAATGTCAGACATTATGACTCTAGTATCCTAGGAACACATATCCGAAGCCAAGGGGTGAAAATCTACTCAAAACTCATAATTGGCACTTTCACAAACACCTTGTGGGCTTAAAAGTAAAACATGAAAAATTGCAAAGACAAATAAAAGCTATAACCAAAATATTCACAAAACCAACTATAAACAAGCACTCAAGCATATATAGGGCATAAAACATAAAATTCATCAATCAAAACTTTAAGAAACTCAAAATTGCAATATAAACAATGTAACTTGAAAATGTGATAATTAAAGAGAAAATTGAGAGTACTTAAAATTAAAGAATCAAAATCCAAAATCAAAGCTTGCTATAAAATGCTACAATTGAGAATTGAAGAAAACCCTAGGAGAGCAATCTACTATACACTACTCCTACTCCTAATTATGAAATTAAACTATCTAAGTGAGCTCCCTTGATATGTGTTGAATTCCCCTTGATATAACACTCTAATTTAGGCTTCAAACCTTCCAAAATGGGTAAAAAGCCCTCAGAAATTGTGTAGCATGTGTTTCATTAATGAAACCATGTGTAGAGTCTTGTGTGTATGCACAGGTAGTTGTGCATACGCACACATGCTAATTCCTTCTTGTGCGTACGCACGGGTACTTGTGCGCATGGACACTTGTCTGTGTGTACTCTTTCTTGTTTTCTTCAAGTGTTCTCCATTGTATATACTTTCTTCCACTTTTGGCTATCCATTCTTGCCTCTATGACCTGAAATTACTCAACAAACATGTCATGGCATCAAATGGAATACAAGTGGAATTAAATTGCTCATTTCAAGCATAAAATTGCATGTTTTCGTAATTAAGTTCAATTTAGGGACAAAACACAAAAGTATGCTATTTTGGTGCCTAAGTGTGAGTTTATGTGATGAAATCCATCCAAATCGAGCTAAAATATATCGGAAAATATGGACTCATCACCTACTAAAACATAATAAAACTTAACGAAACATACTGAAAACACTAAGAAAATGATGCCAAAAAGTGTATAAAATATCCTTTCATCAGAACACCAAACTTAAACTGTTGCTTGTTGATGAGTCCATATTTGACGATATATTTTAGCTTGAATTGACTGGATTTCATCATATAAACTCACACTTATTCACTAAAATAGCATACGTTTGTCTTTGATCCCTAAATTGAACCTAAATGTGAAAACATGTGTTTTTATGCTTAAATTGAGCAATTTAATCCCACTTTTATTCTATTCGATGCCGTGATATGTTTCTTAAGTGATTTCAGGTCCTAGAGGCAAGAATGGTTTGGTAGAAGTGGAAGAAAGGATGCAAAAAGGGAGAAAACATGAAGAAAACAGAGGAGAAGAGTGCAGCCATGCGTGCATACGCACAAGAAGGATTCATCTAGTGTGCGTGTGCACAACCCACTGTGCGTACGCACAGGAGAAAATTTAGCAAAGTTTGCATATGCACACATCTGTGCGTATGAAGCACCAGCGCATGCTTCCATTAAAAAGCCATGTGCTGCGTAATTTCTGAGGCCTTTTGGCCCAATTTTTGAAGGCTCAAGGCTGAAATGAAGTGTTATATCAAGGGGAATTGAAGACATATGAAGGCATTAGGACTTAGACATAATTTTTCATAGTTTTACATAGTAGGAGTAGCAGTAGTGTAGATTAGGGAATTCTCTCTTTGGGTTTAGTTAGGGTTTGTAGCATTTTATACTTCAAGTCTTGCTTTTGGATTTTGCAATTTACATTGTAAGTATTTCTTTAATTGTCTCTTTCAATTACATTACTTGTTCTACACTTTCTCATCTTTCCATTTCTCTTGTCAATATTTACATAGTCTTTCAATTTTGGATTCCTAGTTGTTTAATTTGAAGTTTGATGATCATTACATGTTTGTTTGAGTTACTTTTATTGATTTTGATCATTTATGGTTCATAGCTTTTACCATTTTCTCAATTTTGCCATGTTTTATGTTTTTGACTTCTATGTGTTTGATAAAATGCCAACCTTAGATATGACGTAGATTTCCACCCCTTGACTTGGGGGAAATAAATTTATGGATTACTAGAGCCATAATGTCCAGTATTTAGTGATAATTATTGGGTTGTTAGTTGTTATTGTTTCCACTAACGCTAGCTTTTTACCAATTAATTTGGTAAGTTAACTAGGATTTGAGGATTAATAACAATTATGCTCACTTGACTTATCCTTCAATTTTAAGGGTTGACTTAGTGAGATTAATCCATCATAATTATCATAGTTGTGGTTATGGTAAGGAAGGGATTCCATAACTCATCCCAAGTCAAGGTTTCATTTACGCTTTAAACCACTTTTCACTCACTTTATAGCTTTACTTATCTATATTACATTCATAGTTCTATTATTCCTTATTTAGTTTATTAATTTCAATTTTGTCTTGTTCTTTAATTCCTTTATTTTATTGCTTTCAATTGTTGAAAACCCCTTTGCCTTCCACAACCAAAATTGTATGCACTTGTTGTCACTAATTCCTAGGGAGAACGACCCGGGAGTCTAAATACTCTCAGTTAATTTTGATTTGATTTGTGACATCTTTGAATTTAAATTTAATTGATGGTCAATTGTTTGGGTTTGGAACTACGCTAGCAAAGAAAATCTATTTTGTGAAAATTCCTAACGTGCTTTAGGCTATTCATCACTTGTCCTCAGGTAACCAAAAACAAGTAGGACTAAAAGTAAGAGGAAGATACAATAATTTTTTCAATGAAGCTCAGTTCCAAATGATGAGTAAGGCTAACAGCTCTTTACTTCTGAACAGTTTTGGCATCTCACTTTCCTTTGAAGTTCAGAAATGTTGACATCTCTTGGAACTAGAATCTGGATGATATTATTGATTCTCTTAGTTTAGCTCTTCTTGATTCTTGAACACAGCTTCTTTTGGTGCTTTGCACCTTTTTGAGCCTAGCCGTGACTCTAAGCATTTTGTTTTACCGTATTACCACCAGATACATAAACGCCACATGCACTTGACTGGGGGAACCCTTTTCTTAAGCATAATCTTTTGCTTTGGATCACGACTTTAACTGCTCAGTCTCAAGTTTTTTACTTGACACCTTCACACAACAAGCATTTAGTTAGGGATAGCAACTCATTTGAGTTTTTTAGGCTAATTTTTGGCCCTCCTAACCATTGATGCTCAAAGCCTTGGATCTTTGCTCTTTTGATTTTTCTGTTATTAGCATTCTTTTTTTCTTTTTCTTTTTCTTTTTATTTTTCTTTATCTACTGCTTTTTCTTGCTTCAAGAATCAATGTTTTTGATGTTTAAGAAAGTTAATAATGTTTCTCTAAATACTTTTTTCTTTCCAGAGTCAATATTCTCAAATCCAATATCAATTATGCACTGTTAATTCATACATTCAGAAATAAATGCAAGGCCACCTCAAAACAAGTGGAGTAACTCATGACAAACTTAAAGTTCATGCATCTCACTATTTCTTTTTCAAATACATTTTTTTTTCTTTTAAGCATGGTGGGATACAATGGATATTTTATAACAGAAAATAAAACAAAAGATAAAACTAGGAAAATGATAAAGGACTACTTGTGATCATGAACTTAGAAAAGAAAACAGACAGTAAACTAAAGTACACTAAAAACATAATAGGACAGAGAGGGGTAATGGGACTTAACAACCTTAGTGACGGTGGCTACTGCTCCCTCTTGAAAGTCCAATGGAGCGTTTGACCTCCTCTATCTCACGCCCTTGTCTTTGCTGCTCCTCCATCATCCTTCTTTGATCTTCTCTCATTTGATGGAGGGTAGTGGCGTGCTCCGTGTGCTCCACCCTCAGCTGCTCCACATTTGAGCTTAGCTCCCTTATTGAGGTATGTAATTGATCCCAATAGTCACGGAGAGGAAAAAACATCCCTTGAGGTATTTCAGTGATATTTGGTTGAGGCGGCGGCACAAGTTCTTGTTGTGGTGCGTGCACATGCTCTCTAACATGCTCCATCCTTCTTTTATGACAATTCCAGCTGAATTGCATAGATGACAAATGAGATGTAGGAATACCAACCTCGCTTGGGTGGAGGACTTTTCTGCTACCTTGTATAATTCTTGAGGTATCACCTCATGTACCTCCACCTCATTCCCAAGCATAATAGAGTGGATCATTATTGCTCAATCTATGGTAACCTCAGATCGGTTACTTGTACGGCTGATGGAGTGTTGGATAAACTCCAACCATCATCTAGCTACAGGCTTGAGATCAAGCCTACTCAGTTGGTAGGGCCTGTCGTGCACGTCTAGCCTCTATTGGGCTCCTTATACACAGATGTTAGTGAGCACTTGCTCCAACCTCTGATTAGAACTGACCCTTTTGGTGTAAGCGTGTGGGTCTCCTAGCATTTGTGGTAGTTTGAGTGCCACTCTTACACTTTCTGGGATAAAATCTAAGAGTTGCTCTCTCACCATGGTGCACTAGTTCTTGCGCTGTAGGTTCACACTAATATCATGCTTTTTGGTGACCCAAGCATTGGCATAAAATTCTTGCACCATTTGTATTCCAACCTCCGAGATAGAATTGGTTAGGACTTCCCAATCTGTTCTCCAGATTTCTTGTTGGATTTCTAGGTACTCATCCTCTTTTAGCCTAAAGGAGACTTTGGAGATTGATGAGCGGATAATTTATACGCTTTTTGGCATTGTTTTTAGGTAGTTTTTAGTAAGTTCAAGCTACTTTTAGGGATGTTTTCATTAGTTTTTATGTTAAATTCACATTTCTGGACTTTACTATGAGTTTGTGTATTTTTCTGTGATTTCAGGTAATTTCTGGCTGAAATTGAGGGACTTGAGCAAAACTCTGAAAAAGGCTGACAAAAGGACTGCTGATGATGTTGGAATCTGACCTCCCTGCACGCAAAATGGATTTTCTGGAGCTACAAAACTCCAATTGGCGCGCTCTCAAAGGCGTTAGAAAGTAGACATCCAGAGCTTTCCAGCAATATTTAATAGTCCATACTTTATTCGGAAATTGATGACGTAAATTGGCGTTGAACGCCAAGTACATGCTGCTGTCTGGAGTTAAACGCCAGAAACACGTCATGATCCGGAGTTGAACGCCCAAAACACGTTATAACTTGGAGTTCAACTCCAAGAAAAGCCTCAGCTCGTGGATAGATCAAGCTCAGCCCAAGCATACACCAAGTGGGCCCCGGAAGTGGATTTATGCATCAATTTCTTACTCATGTAAACCCTAGTAGCTAGTCTAGTATAAATAGGATAAGTTACTATTGTATTAGACATCTTTTGACAGTTTAATCTTTTGACTTTTTAGTCTTTGATCATTCAGTCTTTTGATCATTCAGGGGGCTGGCCATTTGGCCATGCCTGAACCTTTCACTTATGTATTTTCAACAGTGGAGTTTCTGCACACCATAGATTAAGGGTGTGGAGCTCTGCTGTACCTCAAGTTTCAATACAATTACTATTACTTTCTATTCAATTCTCTTTTATTATTATTCCAAGATATACGTTGCACAACACTTTGATGAATGTGATGATCCGTGACACTCATCATCATTCTCACATATGAACGCGCGTGACTGACAACCACTTCCGTTCTACTTTAGGCCGGGCGCATATCTCTTAGATTCCCCAACAGAATCTTTGTGGTATAAGCTAGATAGATGGCGGCATTCATGGGGATCCGAAAAGTCTAACCTTGTCTGTGGTATTCCGAGTAGGATCCTGGGATTCCGAAAAGTCTAACCTTGTCTGTGGTATTCCGAGTAGGATTCCGGTATTGAATGACTGTGACGAGCTTCAAACTCCTGAAGGCTGGGCGTGATGACAAACGCAAAAGAATCAAGGGATTCTACTCCAACCTGATTGAGAACCGACAGATGATTAGCCGTGCTGTGACAGAGCATTTGGACCATTTTCACTGAGAGGATGGGATGTAGCTATCAACAAGGGTGATGCCTCCAGAAGATTAGCCATGCAGTGACAGCACATAGGACCATTTTCCCGAGAGGATTAAAAGTAGCCATTGATGATGGTGATGCCCTACATACAGCTTGCCATGGAAAAGAGTAAGAAGGATTGGATGAAAGTAATAGGAAAGTAGAGATTCGAGAGGATTCTAGCATCTCCACACGCCTATCTGAAATTCCCACTATTGATCTACATAAGTATTTCTATCCTTTTTTTATTTTATTTATCTTTTAATTATCTAATCCAATTACATTTGGCCCTATGAATCCACTTAACTGAGATTTACAAGGTGACCATAGCTTGCTTCATACCAACAATCTCTGTGGGATCGACCCTTACTCACGTAAGGTATTACTTGGATGACCCAGTACACTTGCTGGTTAAGTTGAACGGAGTTGTGTCCACACATAGTTGAAAAAGCAATGAATTTTGCAAAATACAATAACAAAGGAATCACAATTTCATCCACCAAGTTTTTGGCGCCGTTGCCGGGGATTGTTCGAGTATGGACAACTGACGGTTCATCTTGTTGTTCAGATTAGGTAATTTTCTTTTCAAAAATCTTTTTCAAAATTTTCTTTTCTTTTTCGTTTTTCCAAAAATATTTTCGAAAAAAAATTTAATAAAAATCCAAAAAAATCATAAAATCATAAAAATAAAAAAATATTCGGTGTTTCTTGTTTGAGTCTTGAGTCAATTTTTAAGTTTGGTGTCAATTGCATGCTTTAAAAATTTTTTCTTGCATTTTTCGAAAATTCCATGCATTCATGGTGTTCTTCATGATCTTCAAGTTGTTCTTGGTAAGTCTTCTTGTTTGATCTTGATGATTTCTCGTTTTGTGTCTTTTGTTGTTTTTCATGTGCATTTTTGCATTAATATTTTCCAAGCATTAAAAATTTCTAAGTTTGGTGTCTTGCATGTTTTCTTTGCATCAAAAATTTTTCAAAATTATGTTCTTGATGTTCATCATGATCTTCAAAGTGTTCTTGGTGTTCATCTTGACATTCATAGTGTTCTTGCATGCATTATGTGTTTGATCCAAAATTTTCATATTTTGGGTCATTTTTATGTTTTTCTCTCTCATCTTTAAAATTTAAAAAATAAAAAAATATCTTTTTCTTATTTCCCTCCAAATTTTCAAAATTTTGGGTTGACTTGGTCAAAAATTTTTAAAATTAGTTGTTTCTTACAAGTCAAGTCAAATTTTCAATTTTAAAAATCTTATCTTTTTAAAATCTTTTTCAAAAATCTTATCTTTTTCATTTCTTATTATTTTCGAAAACTTCAAAAATGTTTTTCAAAATATTTTCAAAATCTTTTTCTCATCTTTATATCATATTTTTCGAAAATTCACTAATAATTAATGTGATTGATTCAAAAATTTGAAGTTTGTTACTTTCTTGTTAAGAAAGGTTCAATCTTTAAGTTCTAGAATCTTATCTTGAAGTTTCTTGTTAGTGAAGTAAGTAATTTTAAATTTAAAAATTAAATCTTTTTATCTTTTATCTTATCTTTTTCAAAAATTTTATCTTTTTCAAAATTTGATTTCAAAATATCTTATCTAACTTCTTATCTTCTTATCTTTTTAAATTTTGATTTTAATATCTTTTTCAACTAACTTTTTGACTTTTTGTTTGTTTCTTATCTTTTTCAAAACCACCTAACTACTTTTCCCTCTCTAATTTTCGAAAATATCTCACCCTTTTTCAAAATTCTTTTTAATTAATTAATTAGTTTTAATTTAAATTTAATCTTATTTCTCATTTTTAATTTTCGAAAATCACTCACCTCTTTTTTTTTAAATTATTTTTCAAATTTTCTATCCCTTCTCACTTATTCTATTTAATTATTTAAATTACTAACATTTCTCTTCACCTCTCTCCATCTAAATATCCGAACCCACTCTTCTTCATTCTTCTCCCCGTTCTTTTTCTACTAACATAAAGGAATCTCTATACTGTGACATAGAGGATTCCTCTTTCTTTTCTTGTTTTCTTCTCTTTCATATGAGCAGGAACAAGGATAAAGGCACTCTTGTTGAAATTGATCCAGAACCTGAAAGGACTCTGAAGAGAAAATTAAGAGAAGCTAAGTTACAACAATCTAAAGGTAACCTTTCAGAAATATTAGAACAAGAGAAGGAGATGGCAGCCGAAAATAATAATAATGCAAGGAGAATGCTTGGTGAATTCACAAAGCCAACGTCCAAATTTGATGGAAGAAGCATCTCCATTCCTGCCATTGGAGCCAGTAATTTTGAGCTGAAACCTCAGCTAGTTGCCTTAATGCAACAAAACTGCAAGTTTTATGGACTTCCATCTGAAGATCCTTACTAGTTTTTAACTGAGTTCTTGCAGATTTGTGAGATTGTTAAGACGAATGGAGTTGATCCTGAAGTCTACAGACTCATGCTTTTCCCTTTTGCTGTGAGAGACAGAGCTAGAATATGGTTGGATTCACAACCTAAGGATAGCTTGGACTCTTGGGATAAGCTGGTCACGGCCTTCTTGGATAAATTTTTTCCTCCTCAAAAGCTGAGCAAGCTTAGAGTGGATGTTCAGACCTTCAAGAAAAAAGATGGTGAATCCCTCTATGAAGCTTGGGAAAGATACAAGTGATGCCAAGGCATCTTAGGCTAGTTTCACTAGCATTTTTCTGTTAGTTTTAGTTGTTTTATGCACTTTCTTGAGCTTAAAGTAACCAAGAATGGTTAAATGAATAACAAAGCAATGAACCATCCAAACAATATGATTTTGATGCAAATTCCATGAGTTTTTAGTTATATTACTTGAATGCTATGAATGGAAGATTTCTCATGAAATTTTGCAAGGCTTTGATGCAGTTGTTTGGATGATTTCAGGGAAGAAGAGGCTAGGCAAGGAAGCAACAAAATCAATAAAGGAAGCTTGAATATCACATGTGGAGTTTAAGTTCCAGTTTAAGCTTAAACTGGAACTTAAACTGACAAGCCATATAATGCTAGCAGTGGCGTTTAAGCTCCAGTTTAAGCTTAAACTGGAGCTTAAACACCAGAATCATGAAAGCTGAAAGTGGCGTTTAACTTCCAGTTTAACCTTAAACTGGAAGTTAAACGCCAGAATTGAGAAATGCACCAGGGAGCATTCCCACGTTTAAGCTCCAGTTTAACCTTAAACTGGAGCTTAAACGTGTTCGACCAGAATTTGTCTCCAGGGTTACTTTCTCATTTCCACGTTTAAGCTCCAGTTTAACCTTAAACTAGAGCTTAAACGTGTTCGACCCAATTTATCCTCCAGGGTGCTTTCCTCATTTCCACGTTTAAGCTTTAGTGTAACCTTAAACTGAAGCTTAAACGTGTTCGACAATTCCACCCTCCAGGATTGCCTTCTTCCATTTCCACGTTTAAGCTTCAGTTTAACCTTAAACTGAAGCTTAAACGTGCTTGAATTATATCACCTCCAGGAGTGTCCAACGTTTAAGTTGCAGTTTAAGCTTAAACTGCAACTTAAACGCCACTTAGTGAAAGGGTTTCTGGGCCAAGGATATTGCAGTTTAAGTTAGTATTTGAGCACAAACATTGACTTAAACATACTCTGGTATGAAACCCAATTGAATATCATGGTTTATGGGATTGGGCCTGAAGAATTGATGAGTCTGGAATTTCAATTTGTTGAGTCATGTGTCATTACTTGATTATCACTAAGTTGGCTCAATGAATGTTACAGAATTGGACCAGCAGCCTCATCAGGATTATGGATCATAAACCCAAAGCAAAAGGAAATCAGGGAAAGGCCTCAAAGCCCAAGAAACACAACAGAAGCTCAATTTAGAAAGTGTATAAATAGGATAGAATTTAAGTTAGAAGGACTTTTACTTTTACTTTAGATCATTTTTGCTAGTTTTCATACTTTTTGTAATTGAATTCAGAGCTATGACTCACTAAACCCCTTTCATTGGGTTAGGGAGCTCTATTGTAATTCAATGAATCAATAATAGTTTTTATCTTCTTCTTCAATCTTTTCTCTTGAATTTTGTTAGAAAGCTTCTCGATCTAATTCCATTGGTTAGTTGTCTTGGGAAAGAAACTATCCATAATTGGAATCCTTCGGAACCTTGGGAAAGGAATGGAGGATTCATGCTAGAGAAGCTTTCTCACAGTGAATTGGATTGGGGTTTGGATGGATATTGTGACATGTAATCCTACCAAATTGTGGTTCATGAAACTGTGTGGTATAATCAGAGATCGAGCATCATCTCTTCTTATGAACAGTTAAACCAAGGGATTGGGAATCTGTTTGTTTTTAGAGAGAATTGGTGAGCCAAGGGATTGGGATCCAATCATAGAAGATTGCCAAGCAAAATTCAATGAATGCATTGGTTGAGGAAGGGATAAAAATGTGTTGATTCGGAGATCTCAATATCTCCTGAAACCCAATGAATTCCCCATTTCTGATCTACACTTTCTCTTTACATTCTGCAATTAAATTCATGCAATCACCCCCATCCCCTTTTAATTTCAGCAATTTAGCTTCTCGCTCTTTAATTCATGCAATTTAAGATTCCGCAATTCTCATCTAAATCTTGATTCCGCTCAACTAGAACACACTCCTAATCCGAATTGCTCACTCAACCAATCCTTGTGGGATTCGACCTCACTCTTTTGTGAGTTTTTACTTGACGATAACCGGTGCACTTGCCGGGAGGAATTTTTGCCGATTGTGCAATTTCCTAAAATCGTAGCTATCAAGTTTATGGCTATCAAGTTTATGGCGCCGTTGCCGGGGATTGGTTTTCGATTGACAATTCTCAAATTGGAAGTTAACTAGATTGAGCATTTTTCTTGTTTTGTTAATTCAGTTCAAGTTACTTGTTGAATTTTAATTTCTGCACTCTGTTACTTGCTTTCTTTCTTTATGCCTTTAAATTCAAGCAACTAACTCACTGACCCACTAACTATTTGAATTAATTCCTTAACTACTCTAACCATACTCTTCCATTAACCAAGAGTATTTCACTTGTTTGTTGCCTGTGCTGTGTTCTTGTATGACAGGTAGGAGAGGAGAGATATCAACTCCTCCATATACCGAACCAGAGAGGACCCTTCATAAACTTAGAAGGGAAGCAAGAGGGAAAAGAGTACTGGGAGAAGAAGAATCTGAAGGAGAATCTGAGGATAATTTTGAGGAAGCTCTAGATCTCAACATGGATAGAGAAGTTCACAACCATGAGAGAGCTGATGGAAACAATGCCATTCCTGAGAGGAGGGTTCTTGGTTCATACATAAACCCAACCTCTGGGAATTGTGGTAGTAGCATTCAGAAACCACCCATTCAGGCCAACAATTTTGAACTCAAACCACAACTAATATCACTGGTGGAGGATCATTGTTCATTTGGTGGGAGTGCTAATGAAGATCCAAACCAACATCTCACAAAATTCCTGAGAATTTGCGACACTGTGAAGTCCAATGGAGTCCAGGAAGATGCCTATAAACTGCTCTTGTTCCCATTTTCACTTAGGGACAAGGCAGCTAAGTGGCTAGAATCATTCCCAAGGGGGAGCCTAACAACTTGGGATGAGGTGAAAAGCAAGTTTCTGGCACGTTTCTACCCCCCACAAAAGGTCAATAGGCTTCGATCTGAGGTTCAGACTTTTAGACAACAAGAGGGTGAAACTCTCTACGAGGCATGGGAGAGATTCAAGGATTTGACAAGGAAATGCCCACCAGACATGTTCCATGACTGGGTGCAATTGCATATTTTCTATGATGGACTTTCTTATGAATCAAGGAAGGCTGTAGACCATTCATCAGGAGGTTCATTGAACAGGAAAAAGACTGTGGAAGAAGCCATTGAAGTGATTGAGACAGTGGCTGAGAATGAGTACTACTATGCTTCAGAGAGACACAACACTAAGGGAGTCATGGAGCTGAACCATGTTGATACAATTCTAGCCCAAAACAAGGTGTTTGCCAAGCAACTAGCAGAGCTCACCAGGAACTTAAAAACAAATCAAGTGGCTGCAATACACACACAAGATCAAGAGGAAGTAAACACTGAAGGAGGTGATTGGGAAGAGGCCAACTATGTGGGAAATCAACAAAGGCAACCATATGATCCATATTCCAACACTTACAACCCAGGTTGGAAAAACCACCCAAACTTTGGGTGGGGAAACCAGCAAACCCAACCACAAAACCACAAACCTTACAATCCCAACCAACATAACAATTCCATATACCAAAACTCCAACCAAAGATCATACCAAGCCACAGAAAACACTTACTCCCAACCACCATATCATGGCCAAAATAATCAACCTGCCCAACCTAATCCGAACCAACAATTTCAAGATCAATTAAACAGGATAGAAGGAATGCTAGCAAACATGGGTCAGGACATAAGTGAGTTGAAAAGCTTTAGGGAGGATGTGAGATCTACCTTAAGGAACCATGGTGAAAAACTCAAGAGGATGGAGTCTCGAGTAGGAGAGCTATCTCAACAGGCCCCCAAGTCAACTGCAGTATTCCCTAGTGACACAGAAAAGAATCCTAAAGGGGAACAAAAGGGAGTGAGATGGGAAGAATGCAAGGCCATCACCATATTGAAGGAAGTCTCAGAAGAAGAAGGAATCAGACCCTCAGAACAGGAGCCAGAAATCTTGAAAGAAGGTGTGGAAGAAGCTAAGCAGGAAAGTGAAACTGAGCAAGCCAAGGAACTGCAAAATAAAGGCATGCTGGAAACATACCAACCAAAAGCACCATTTCCTCAGAGGTTAGGAGGAGGTGAAAAAGGGAAAACATATTCAAGGTTTTTAGAGACATTTAAGTCTCTCCATATCAATATTCCCTTTCTTGAGATTCTCCAGCAGATGCCTACACACATCAAGTATTTGAAAGAATTGCTGAGCAAGAAAAGCGTTTTGAAGGGAGGACAAACTGTAATAATGAACAAAGAATGCAGTGCACTCATCAAGAAGGACATAGTCTCTAAGAAAACAGACCCAGGAAGTTTTCATATCCCCTGCATCATAGGGGAAACAAAAATTGACAAAGGATTCTGTGATCTAGGAGCTAGCATAAATGTGATGCCTCTGACTCTTATGAAGAAGCTACAACTGAATGAGGTGAGATCCACTGATGTAATCATACAATTGGCTGACAAAACTCAAAAGCAAGCTGAAGGGGTAGTTGAGAATGTGCTGGTGAAAGTGGGAAATTATTTCTTCCCCACAGACTTTGTCATTTTGGACATGGAGGAAAGTTACCTACACCCTATCATTCTGGGAAGGCCATTTCTAGCCACTGCTAGAGCACTCATAGATATAGAACAAGGAAAGCTAATTTTGAGAGTACATGATGAACAGCTCATTTTCCATGTTTTCAAACTTGCATCTGAGCCTGAACCAGAATCTGAAAAGCCTAAGGATGATAGTAGCCATCTGTGTTTGGAGGAAAGCAATCCAGCAGCTGAAACTCTGAAACAGTCCTTGGAAGGGAAACAAGAATTGCAAGAGTTAAAGCCACAAGAATCAATAGAATCAGATCAGAAGGATCCTCCTGGCATAAGGGTCAATGAAGAAATCCTCAAGAGAGAGGGAAGAATTGTAAAGAAATTGCCAAGAGGGTGGAGAAACAAGAAAATTCCCACTGAAGGTTTCTCTCCGGGAGATAAAGTGATATCAAGTCATTATTTGCCAATCCCACCTGGCCTCAAACCCATTCCTTCCCAGCTCCCTCAAGTGTTCACAATCAGGAAAGTTCTTTCTATGGAACATTTGGAAATCATGAAGGAATCAAATGGGGACGTTTTCATGGTGAGAGGAGAGGACATCAAGCACTACAATCCACCCTAACAAGGGACAACCGTCAAGCTAGTGACGTTAAAGAAGCGCTTCATGGGAGGCAACCCATGTTTTAGTATCCTTACTCTTTATTGTTTTACTCTGCATCTAATAAAGCATGGTTTCTTATGCATGAACTTGAATCCTCAGGACAACTGTTGATAAGGTGCACTAAACATTACATGTAAAATACAATTGGTCTCTAAGTTTGGTGTGCCTGAAGGCACCCCCAAATCTTATTCAAATTGTATTCAATCCTTCATTCAAGGTGCACAACCAAACATTAAGTTTGGTGTTCCTCTTTGAACACAGTTAATGAAAAGCAAGAAGTTCCTCTGGATTTAGAAATTCATGACAAGTATACCATTTGCATGTTTTAATACTTTGATTTCAATTACTTTAGGTAGTAAAATTGTTTAGGATCAAAGAGCCAAAGTGACTATGATTTATTAGAATTATGCACATTCATTAAGGACAACCAACATGGATTTCATGTCATCAGGAGACATTACCAAACACTAAGTTTGGTGTCCATTAATAAGTGTGCATACATACAAAGGTCACGGCTATAAGCTCATGAAGTCAATCATTGATTTACAATTCAAAAAGAATGAAAAACATGTGCAAGTACTATTCATTATTCACATGGACCGAAAAAAATGATAGCAAATTTGTTTGTTTGTGCAGGTACAAAGGCAATGATAAGAATGGATGAAAAAGACAAAGGGGGGAGGTACGGTCTTAGTCAAAAAGGGAGTTCACAAGTCTTTGAAACTAACACATGGGAAAAGGAAGTTCTGCATGAAAAGATAGCTACATGTACAACTTAATGCACCCAGAATACCTCCAAGAAAGTTAAAAGCAATTCGTACTTCTCCCTAATTCATATATTTACCATCAAGCCATCCTTCACAAATCACCCTAGCCGTCCATTTTTCACTTGCATGCACTATAAAGAATCATTTGGGGAACGAGTTCCACACCACCAAATCTCCTTCTTGCACATATTCTTTCATCATAGCATAACTATCTCTTGCCGAAAACAACCTCACCACACTTCTAACAGCATTCTCTTACTTCACCTTGTCACCTTAGCTTGTCACTTGCCAAAACTAAGGAACCAATGGCAGCCTCATCTAGCCACAAAAGAAGAAAAGACAAGCAGCCAATGGAGGAGGAAAGGGAATTTGATGCATGGAAATACAAATCAGTTTTCCATGAGATTCAGGCCGAATGGATGAGACCTAAAAGGATACTAGCTGAGATTCCCTTTGACCTTGAAAAGGACGAGTTCCCTAGTGTTTGGGAGAAGATCAAAAAGAGGAAGTGGGAGCTCCTGACTAAGCCAATCACTAAAATCAACATCAACCTGGTGAAGGAGTTTTATGCAAATGCAGTGAGGGAGGATCCAACCGTGGAACCCACATACAAAAGCTATGTGAGAGGGGTGGAAGTTGACTTCAGCCCCAAGGCAATCATGAAAACTCTTGGCCTGAAAAACATACGTTTCAGCCAAGCAAGTTATGAGGATAGGATGATAGGAGAACCTGGCTATTCGACTATTGCTGAAGACCTTTGTGCCATCAGAGCTGAATGGGTGAGAAAAACAAAAGGGGCTCCAAGAGTCTTGAGAAGGGGAGACCTAACACCTGAAGCTAAAGGGTGGTATGAAATAGTTAGGAGATCCATCCTACCCACTGCAAACTCTTCAGAAATAGTCCCTAAAAGAGCCATCTTGCTACATTGCATTATGATGGAAGGGGAGATCAAAGTTCATAAACTCATTGCTGAACAGATACAAGAGTTTAGTGAGAAAAGTGACCCTGACTCCTGGCTCCACTTCCCTAGCACCATCATCAGACTATGCATCGATGCCCAAGTACCACTTGAAGATGCAAGACCTAATTGGCTACATCCTGGAATGGCCATAACTGCTCACAGAATGACTCTTGGCCCAATTGCTCCAAGACATACAAAAAGAAGAAATGAAGAAGGGCAACAAGCAGAAGAGGAGCAAGAAGCAGAGCAAGAAGGAGAAGAAGAGCAAGAAGAGCAAGGAAATCCAGAAAGAAGGCAACAAGTTCCCAGAGACCCCATGGATATGAGCAGAATGCAGGAAATCATGGAAGGAATGTCTCAACAATACATGAGGTCTCAAGAGAGGCAAGAGGACTTTCACCTAAAAATGATGGACATGCAAAGGAACTTTGAATCAAGATTCCTAGATCTGCAAAGGAAACAAAATTTACAATTACAGGAATCCCTCAGCCACATATGCCAACACCAAGATGTCAACATCTTGGCAATCAAGGAAGCCACAACTTTGCAGAATGCAAGATATGCAGTTCAAGCTGATTACAACATCAGTTCTCAAATCAAGCTTAACTACATAGGGGAACATCTACACAAGATGGACCCAGCATTCCCAGCTTTTGATGAGTATTTCAAAGGGAGGAAAGAAGGAGAAATGAACAAGGCAGTGATCCTTGAGAAAGGAGTGGAAGAAACAATGAAAAAGGCTGGATTCTGGACAAAGCTCATAAGAAAAGACAAAGGAAGTACAAGTGGTCAAAAAGTGACAAGAAGCAAGAAGAAGCAGGACCCCAAGAATCAAGAAGAACCAAGCAACAAATGAGAGGTGGTCTTGTTCCTTAATAATCAAATAATAGTTTGTGAATTGTCTTTATGAGCTTTCTTTCATTTTAAGTCATTTAAGTTTTATGTGAAATTTCTAGTATGTTTGTCTGTTTACTGCTTTGAATAAAGTGAATGCCTAGATGTTTGGATATAACTTCACCTTCTTAAACAAATGCTTGCCATGCTTGTTCTGTTTCCAAAAATAAAAGAAAAGTTTGAACAAAAGTAACTTGGCTCAATTAGTGACAAATCAAGTAGAATTAAGTGGTGGTATGCATGCTTGATTGTTTAGTCAGCTCACTGGAAATTGAGTGTAGAATTATCATTTTTTGTGTAGAAGTTTGAATACTGTCTATGGATCTTGATGAAATAATGTCTTTGGCCATGAAAAAGAAAGAAAAAGAAGAAGAAAAAGCCACTGAAAAAGGGCAACCAAAAAGCAAAAAAATTGAGAAAATAAGCTAGGCACCAATGGTTTGAACTTCTGAGACAAATGCCTGTGGTGTTTATGTATTAAGGATATGCTTGGATGAATAGGTTCTTAGGAGTGTTTCAACACTTGGTAACTTGGGTTAACTAACCCGGGATTATCAACCAAAAGTCCATTATCAAGAGCAACCTAAATACAAAACATTTAGTCACACAAAGAGGTGCTGGGCACCAATGTCTCAAGAAGAAATGTGAACTAAAATGCCTGTAGTGGATATGTGTAGTGCACTGATAAGAAAAAGAAAATGCCAAAGGCTTGTGCAACACATGACACTGAGCAAACAAGGAGCAAAGGAGCTCTAAGAAAAAGAAAAACAAAGAAGGGAAAAGTGCCAAGGACATAAGAATAACAAGAGGCCATAGCAGTGTTTGATGGATGCAATGAAAAAGTGATAATCTTACCTGATAAGAATGAAAAAGTGATGCTGCAACTTTCTGCATAAAACCCTTCTGATGAACTTCAAATGCTTGCTAATATAGCCAATGTAATTGCTTTCTGTTTCATACTTTCTTCTCAAATAACTCAGGACTTGCTTAGGGACAAGCAAGTATTAAGTTTGGTGTTGTGATGCCAAGGCATCTTAGGCTAGTTTCACTAGCATTTTTCTGTTAGTTTTAGTTGTTTTATGCACTTTCTTGAGCTTAAAGTAACCAAGAATGGTTAAATGAATAACAAAGCAATGAACCATCCAAACAATATGATTTTGATGCAAATTCCATGAGTTTTTAGTTATATTACTTGAATGCTATGAATGGAAGATTTCTCATGAAATTTTGCAAGGCTTTGATGCAGTTGTTTGGATGATTTTAGGGAAGAAGAGGCTAGGCAAGGAAGCAACAAAATCAATAAAGGAAGCTTGAATATCACATGTGGAGTTTAAGTTCCAGTTTAAGCTTAAACTGGAACTTAAACTGCCAAGCCATATAATGCTAGCAGTGGCGTTTAAGCTCCAGTTTAAGCTTAAACTGGAGCTTAAACGCCAGAATCATGAAAGCTAAAAGTGGCGTTTAACTTCCAGTTTAACCTTAAACTGGAAGTTAAACGCCAGAATTGAGAAATGCACCAGGGAGCATTCCCACGTTTAAGCTCCAGTTTAACCTTAAACTGGAGCTTAAACGTGTTCGACCAGAATTTGCCTCCAGGGTTGCTTTCTCATTTCCACGTTTAAGCTCCAGTTTAACCTTAAACTGGAGCTTAAACGTGTTCGACCCAATTTATCCTCCAGGGTGCTTTCCTCATTTCCACGTTTAAGCTTCAGTTTAACCTTAAACTGAAGCTTAAACGTGTTCGACAATTCCACCCTCCAGGATTGCCTTCTTCCATTTCCACGTTTAAGCTTCAGTTTAACCTTAAACTGAAGCTTAAACGTGCTTGAATTATATCACCTCCAGGAGTGTCCAACGTTTAAGTTGCAGTTTAAGCTTAAACTGCAACTTAAACGCCACTTAGTGAAAGGGTTTCTGGGCCAAGGATATTGCAGTTTAAGTTAGTATTTGAGCACAAACATTGACTTAAACATACTCTGGTATGAAACCCAATTGAATATCATGGTTTATGGGATTGGGCCTGAAGAATTGATGAGTCTGGAATTTCAATTTGTTGAGTCATGTGTCATTACTTGATTATCACTAAGTTGGCTCAATGAATGTTACAGAATTGGATCAGCAGCCTCATCAGGATTGTGGATCATAAACCCAAAGCAAAAGGAAATCAGGGAAAGGCCTCAAAGCCCAAGAAACACAACAGAAGCTCAATTTAGAAAGTGTATAAATAGGATAGAATTTAAGTTAGAAGGACTTTTACTTTTACTTTAAATCATTTTTGCTAGTTTTCATACTTTTTGTAATTGAATTCAGAGCTATGACTCACTAAACCCCTTTCATTGGGTTAGGGAGCTCTATTGTAATTCAATGAATCAATAATAGTTTTTATCTTCTTCTTCAATCTTTTCTCTTGAATTTTGTTAGAAAGCTTCTCGATCTAATTCCATTGGTTAGTTGTCTTGGGAAAGAAACTATCCATAATTGGAATCCTTCGGAACCTTGGGAAAGGAATGGAGGATTCATGCTAGAGAAGCTTTCTCACAGTGAATTGGATTGGGGTTTGGATGGATATTGTGACATGTAATCCTACCAAATTGTGGTTCATGAAACTGTGTGGTATAATCAGAGATCGAGCATCATCTCTTCTTATGAACAGTTAAACCAAGGGATTGGGAATCTGTTTGTTTTTAGAGAGAATTGGTGAGCCAAGGGATTGGGATCCAATCATAGAAGATTGCCAAGCAAAATTCAATGAATGCATTGGTTGAGGAAGGGATAAAAATGTGTTGATTCGGAGATCTCAATATCTCCTGAAACCCAATGAATTCCCCATTTCTGATCTACACTTTCTCTTTACATTCTGCAATTAAATTCATGCAATCACCCCCATCCCCTTTTAATTTCAGCAATTTAGCTTCTCGCTCTTTAATTCATGCAATTTACGATTCCGCAATTCTCATCTAAATCTTGATTCCGCTCAACTAGAACACACTCCTAATCCGAATTGCTCACTCAACCAATCCTTGTGGGATTCGACCTCACTCTATTGTGAGTTTTTACTTGACGATAACCGGTGCACTTGCCGGGAGGAATTTTTGCCGATTGTGCAATTTTCTAAAATCGTAGCTATCAAGTTTATGGCTATCAACAAGCAGCTGACCAAAAGGTGTCCATCTGACATGTTTTCAGAATAGACCATATTAGATATATTCTATTATGGTCTATCTGAATTTTCGAAAATGTTATTGGACCATTCTGCAGGTAGATCTATTCACCTAAAGAAAACGCCTGAAGAGGCTCAAGAACTCATTGACATGGTTGCAAATAACCAATTCATGTACACTTCTGAGAGGAATTCCGTGAATAATGGGACGCCTCAGAGGAAGGGAGTTCTTGAAATTGATGCTCTGAATGCCATATTGGCTCAGAACAAAGTGTTGACTCAGCAAGTCAACATGATCTCTCAAAGTCTGAATGGATGGCAAAATGCATCCAACAGTACTAAAGAGGCAGCTTCTGAAGAAGCTTATGATCCTGAGAACCCTGTAATGGCAGAGGTTAATTACATGGGTGAACCTTATGGAAACACCTATAACTCATCATGGAGAAATCATCCAAATTTCTCATGGAAGGATCAACAAAAGCCTCAACAAGGCTTTAACAATGGTGGACACAATAGGCTAAGCAATAGCAAGCCTTATCCATCATCTTCTTAGCAACAGACAGAGAATTCTGAACAAAACACTTCTAATTTAGCCAATCTAGTCTCTGATCTGTTAAAGGCCACTTTCAGTTTCATGAGTGAAATAAGATCCTCCATCAGAAATCTGGAGGCACAAGTGGGCCAGCTAAGTAAGAAAGTCATTGAAACTCCTCCCAGTATTCTCCCAAGTAATACAGAAGAGAATCCAAAAGGAGAGTGCAAGGCCATTGATATAATCAATATGGCCGAATGCACAAGGGAGGAGGAGGACGAAAATCCTAGTGAGGAAGACCTCCTGGGACGTCCTTCAAGCAAGAAGGAGTTTATATTTAAGGATCCAAAGGAATCTGAGGCTCATACAGAGACCATAGAGATTCCATTAAATCTCCTTCTGCCATTCATGAGCTCTGAAGACTATTCTTCCTCTGAAGAGGATGAAGATGTGACTAGAGAGCAAGTTGCTCAATATTTAGGAGCTATCATGAAGCTGAATGCCAAGTTGTTTGGTAATGAGACTTGGAAAAGTGAACCTCCCTTGCTTATTAGTGAACTAGATACTTGGATTCAGAAAATTTTACCTCAAAAGAGACAAGATCCTGGCAAGTTCTTAATACCTTGTACCATAGGCACCATGACATTTGAAAAGGCTCTATGTGATCTGGGGTCAGGGATAAATCTTATGCCACTCTCTGTAATGGAGAAGCTGGGAATCATTGAGGTACAACCTACCTTGTTCTCATTACAATTGGCAGACAAGTCATTGAGACAAGGTTATGGAATAGTGGAGGACGTGTTAGTAAAGGTTAAAGGCCTTTACATCCCTGCTGATTTCATAATCTTAGACACTAGGAAGGAAGAGGATGAATGCATTATCCTTGGAAGACCTTTCCTAGCCACAGCAGAAGCTGTGATAGATGTCAATAGAGGTGAACTAGTCCTTCAATTGAATGGGGACTACCTTGTGTTTAAGGCACATGGCCATCCCTCTGTGACAAAAGAGAGTAAGCATGAAGAGCTTCTCTCAGTTCAGAGTCAAGAAAAGCCCCCACAGTCAAACTATAAGTTTGGTGTTGTGAGGCCACAACCAAACTCTAAGTTTGGTGTTAAGACCCCACATCCAAACTCTAAGTTTGGTGTTGGGACTATACAACATTGACCTGATCACCTTTGTGGCTCCATGAGAGCCACTGTCAAGCTATTGACATTAAAGAAGCGCTTGTTGGGAGGCAACCCAATTTTATTTATCTAATTTTTATTTTATTGTTATTTTGTGTTTTATTAGGTACATGATCATGAGGAGTCACGAAAAAAAATATAAAAATTAAAAACAGGATCAAAAACAGCAGAAGAAAAAATCACACCCTGGAGGAAGCACATACTGGCGTTCAACGCCAGTAAGGAGCATCTGGCTGGCGTTCAACGCCAGAACAGAGCATCTGGTGCTGAACGCCAGGAATGTGCCTAGAGGAAAGCTGGCGCTGAACGCCAGTAACAAGCATGAAACTGGCGTTCAACGCTAGAAACATGTTACATGTGGGCGTTGAACGCCCAGAATGTGCACCACTCGGCGTTTAAACGCCAGAATGGTGTGCAAAGGCATTTTACATGCCTATTTGGTGCAGGGATGGAATTCCTTGACACCTCAGGATCTGTGGACCCCACAGGATCCCCACTTACTATATTCCCACCTTACCTCCTGGTGCGCGAAATTGTGAACTATACTTTTTCACAACTCTCATAATCCCCGGTAATGGCTCCAAGAACTTGGTGGCTCAATACCATGGCATTACACAACTTCGCACAACTAACCAGCAAGTGCACTGGGTCGTCCAAGTAATAAACCTTACGCGAGTAAGGGTCGATCCCACGGAGATTGTTAGTATTGAAGCAAGCTATGGTCATCTTGTAAATCTTAGTCAGGCAAACTCAAATGTATATGGTGATGAACGAAAATAACATAAAAGATAAAGATAGTGATACTTATGTAATTCATTGGTAGGAACTTCAGATAAGCGTATGAAGATGCCTTCCCTTCCGTCTCTCTGCTTTCCTACTGTCTTCATCCAATCCTTCTTACTCCTTTCCATGGCAAGCTCGTGTAGGGTCTCACTGTTGTCAGCAGCTACCTCCCATCCTCGCAGTGAAAGCTAATGCACACACTCTGTCACAGTGCTGCCAATCACCGGTGTGGTTCCCTCCCCTACTGGAATAGAATCCAGTGATTCTTTTGCGTCTGTCACTAACGCCCAGTAAGTTACAGGTTTGAAGCACGTCACAGTCATTCAGTCATTGAATCCTACTCAAAATACCACAGACAAGGTTTAGACCTTCCGGATTCTCTTGAATGCCGCCATCAGGTCCTGCCTATACCACGAAGATTCCGGTTAAAGAATCCAAGAGATATTCACTAGAGCCTCTTATGCTTGTAGAACAAGAGTGGTTGTCAGTCACTTTGTTCATGGGTGAGAATGATGATGAGTGTCACGGATCATCACATTCATCAAGTTGAAGAACAAGTGATATCTTAGAACAAGAACAAGCGGAATTGAATGGAAGAACAATAGTAATTGCATTAATACTCGAGGTACAGCAGAGCTCCACACCTTAATCTATGGTGTGTAGAAACTCCACCGTTGAAAATACATAAGCATAAGGTCTAGGCATGGCCGAATGGCCAGCCCCCCAATGATCTAAGATCTAAAGTGATCAAAAGATATAAAGATCCAAAGACCTAAAGATCCAAAGATTTCTAATACAATAGTCAAAGGTCCTATTTATAGAAAACTAGTAACCTAAGGTGTACAGAAATGAGTAAATGACATAAAAATCCACTTCCGGGCCCACTTGGTGTGTGCTTGGGCTGAGCAATGAAGCAAATTTCGTGCAGAGACTCCTCTTGGAGTTAAACGCCAGCTTTAGTGCCAGTTTGGGCGTTTAACTCCCATTTGGGTGCCAGTTCCAGCGTTTAACGCTGGAATTTCCTGAGGTGACTTTGAACGCCGGTTTGGGCCATCAAATCTTGGGCAAAGTATGGACTATCATATATTGCTGGAAAGCCCAGGATGTCTACTTTCCAACGCCGTTGAGAGCGCGCCAATTGAGCTTCTGTAGCTCCAGAAAATCCACTTCGAGTGCAGGGAGGTCAGAATCCAACAGCATCTGCAGTCCTTTTTGGTCTCAGAATCAGATTTTTGCTCAGGTCCCTCAATTTCAGCCAGAAAATACCTGAAATCACAGAAAAACACACAAACTCATAGTAAAGTCCAGAAAAGTGAATTTTAACTAAAAACTAATAAAAATATACCAAAAACTAACTATATCATATCAAAAACATACTAAAAACAATGCCAAAAAGTATACAAATTATCCGCTCATCACAACACCAAACTTAAATTGTTGCTTGTCCCCAAGCAACTGAAAATCAAATAAGATAAAAAGAAGAGAATATACTATAGACTCCAAATTATCAATGAAACTAAGCTCCAAATTAGATGAGCGGGACTAGTAGCTTTTTGCCTCCGAACAGATTTGGCATCTCACTTTATCCTTTGAAATTCAGAATGATTGGCTTCTTTAGGAACTCAGAATCCAGATAGTGTTATTGATTCTCCTAGTTAAGTATGCTGATTCGTGAACATAGCTACTTTATGAGTCTTGGCCGTGGCCCAAAGCACTCTGTCTTCCAGTATTACCACCGGATACATACATGCCACAGACACATAATTGGGTGAACCTTTTCAGATTGTGACTCAGCTTTGCTAAAGTCCCCAATTGGAGGTGTCCAGGGTTCTTAAGCACACTCTTATTGCCTTGGATCACAACTTTATTTCTTTCTTTTCTTTTTCTCCCCTTTTTTTTCGTTTTTCTCCTTCTCTCTTTTTTTTTTTTTTGTATTCACTGCTTTTTCTTGCTTCAAGAATCATTTTTATGATTTTTCAGATCCTCAGTAACATGTCTCCTTTTTCATCATTCTTTCAAGAGCCAACAATTTTAACATTCATGAACCACAAATTCAAAAGACATATGCACTGTTTAAGCATACATTCAGAAAACAAAAAGTATTGTCACCACATCAATCTAATTAAGCTAGTTTTAAAGATGAATTTGAAATCCTGTACTTCTTGTTCTTTTGTAATAAAAACAGTTTTCATTTAAGAAAGGTGATGGATTCATATTCATAGCTTTAAGGCATAGACACTAAGACACTAATGATCATAAGACACAAACATAGATAAACATAAGCATAAATTTTCGAAAAACAGAAGAATAAAGAACAAGGAAATCAAGGAACGGGTCCACCTTAGTGATGGCGGCTCTTTCTTGCTCTTGAAGATCCTATGGAGTGCTTGAGCTCCTCAATGTCTCTTCCTTGTCTTTGTTGCTCCTCCCTCATAATTCTTTGATCTTCTCTAATCTCATGAAGGATGATGGAGTGTTCTTGATGCTCCACCCTTAGTTGTCCCATGTAGGAACTTAACTCTCCTAGGGAGGTGTTTAGTTGCTCCCAATAGTTTTGTGGAGGAAAATTCATCCCTTGAGGAATCTATCCATCTCCCATGACTCGGAGGTGGAAGCCTTTGCCTTCCCTTTCCTCTTTCTAGAGGTTTCTCCGGCCTTGGATGCCATAATGGTTATGGAAAAACGAAAAAGCAACGCTTTTACCACACCAAACTTAAAATGTTTGCTCGTCCTCGGGCAAAAGAAGAAAGAAGAGAGTAGAAGAAGAAGAAATGAGGAAGAGGGAGATGGTGGTGTGTTCGGCCAAAGAGGGGGAAAAGTGGTGTTTAGGTTGGAAAGTGGTTTGAATTTGAAGGGTGAGGTTGGTGGGGATTTATGAAGGATGGATATGAGTGGTGAAGAGAAGGGTAGGATTTGATAGGTGAGGGGTTTCTGGGGAAGAGGTGTTGAGGTGATTGGTGAATGGGGAAGAAGAGAGAGAGTGATGGTAGGGTCCTGTGGGGTCCACAGATCCTGTAGTGTCAAGGAAAAGGCATCCCTGCACCAAATGGCATCAAAATCCACGTTTTGAGCCATTTCTGGCGTTAAACGCCGGGCTGGTGCCCATTCCTGGCGTTTAACGCCAGGTTCTTGCCCTTTCCTGGCGTTTAACGCCAGTCTGGTGCCCCTTTCTGGCGTTAAACGCCCAGAATGGTGCCAGACTGGGCGTTAAACGCCCAACTGCTAGGCTTACTGGCGTTTGAACGCCAGCAGCATCTTCCTCCAGGGTGTGCTGTTTTTCTTCCTGTTTTTCATTCTGTTTTTGCTTTTTTCATTATTTTTGTGACTTCTTATGATCATCAACCTACAAAAAAAAGATAAAATAACAAAAGAAAATAATTAATTATAAAACATTGGGTTGCCTCCCAACAAGCGCTTCTTTAGTGTCACTAGCTTGACAGAGGACTCTCATGGAGCCTCAGAAATGCTCAGAACCGTGTTGGAACCTCCCAACACCAAACTTAGAGTTTGAATGTGGGGGTTCAACACCAAACTTAGAGTTTGGTTGTGGCCTCCCAACACCAAACTTAGAGTTTGACTGTGGGGGCTCAGTTTGGCTCTGTTTTGAGAGAAGCTCTTCATGCTTCTTCTCCATGAAGACAGAGGGATATCCTTGGGCCTTAAACACCAAGGATTCTTCATTCACTTGAATGATCAACTCTCCTCTATCAACATCAATCACAGCCTTTGCTGTGGCTAGGAAGGGTCTGCCAAGGATGATGGATTCATCCATGCACTTCCCAGTCTTTAGGACTATGAAATCAGTAGGGATGTAATGGTCTTCAATCTTCACCAAAACATCCTCTACAAGTCCATAAGCTTGTTTTCTTGAGTTGTCTGCCATCTCTAGTGAGATTCTTGCAGCTTGTACCTCAAAGATCCCTAGCTTCTCCATTACAGAGAGGGGCATGAGGTTTACACTTGACCCAAAGTCACACAAGGCCTTTTTGAAGGTCATGGTGCCTATGGTACAAGGTATGGAAAACTTCCCAGGATCCTGCCTCTTTTGAGGCAGTTTCTGTTTAGACAAGTCATCCAGTTCTTTGGTGAGCAAAGGGGGTTCATCCTCCCAAGTCTCATTTCCAAATAACTTGTCATTTAGCTTCATGATTGCTCCAAGGTATTTGGCAGCTTGCTCCTCAGTGACATACTCATCCTCTTCAGAGGAAGAATACTCATCAGAGCTCATGAATGGCAGAAGTAAGTCCAATGGAATCTCTATGGTCTCAGTTTGAGCCTCAGATTCCCAAGGTTCCTCATTGGGGAACTCATTGGAGGTCAGTGGACGTCCAGTGAGGTCTTCCTCAGTGGCGTTCACTGCCTCTTCTTCCTCCCAGAATTCGGCCATATTGATGGCCTTGCACTCTCCTTTTGGATTTTCTTCAGTATTGCTTGGGAGAGTGCTTGGAGGAAGTTTAGTAATTTTCTTGCTCAGCTGATCCACTTGTCCTTCCAGATTTCTAATGGAAGATCTAGTTTCAGTCATGAAACTTTGAGTGGTTTTGATTAGATCAGAGACCATGGTTGCCAAGTCAGAATTATTCTGCTTGGAACTCTCTGTCTGTTGCTGAGAAGATGATGGAAAAGGCTTGCTATTGCTAAACCTGTTCCTTCCACCATTATTATTGTTGAAACCTTGTTGAGGTCTCTGTTGATCCTTCCATGAAAGATCTGGATGATTCCTCCATGAAGGATTGTAGGTGTTTCCATAGGGTTCTCCCATGTAATTCACCTCTTCTATTGAAGGGTTCTCAGGATCATAAGCTTCTTCTTCAGATGAAGCTTCCTTAGTACTGCTTGGTGCATTTTGCATTCCAGACAGACTTTGAGAAATCATATTGACTTGTTGAGTCAATATTTTATTCTGAGCCAAAATGGTATTCAGAGTGTCAATCTCAAGAACTCCTTTCTTCTGACTAGTCCCATTGTTCACAGGATTCCTTTCAGAAGTGTACATGAATTGGTTATTTGCAACCATTTCAATCAGTTCTTGAGCTTCAGTAGGCGTCTTTTTCAAATGAAGAGATCCTCCAGAAGAGCTATCCAAAGACATCTTGGACAGTTCAGAGAGACCATCATAGAAAATACCTATGATGCTCCATTCAGAAAGCATATCAGTGGGACACTTTTTGATCAATTGTTTGTATCTTTCCCAAGCTTCATAGAGGGATTCTCCTTCCTTTTGTCTGAAGGTTTGGACTTCCACTCTAAGCTTACTCAATTTTTGAGGTGGAAAGAACTTTGCCAAGAAGGCATTGACTAGCTTTTCCCAAGAGTCCAGGCTTTCTTTAGGTTGAGAGTCCAACCATGTCCTAGCTCTGTCTCTTACAGCAAAAGGGAATAGCATCAGTCTGTAGACCTCAGGGTCAACCCCATTAGTCTTGACTGTGTCACAGATTTGCAAGAACTCAGCTAAAAACTGATGAGGATCTTCCACTGGAAGTCCATGGAACTTGCAATTCTGTTGCATTAGAGAAACTAATTGAGGCTTAAGCTCAAAGTTGTTTGCTCCAATGGCAGGGATAGAGATGCTTCTCCCATAGAAATCGGGAGTAGGTGCAGTAAAGTCACCCAGCACCTTCCTTGCATTGTTGGTATTGTTGTTGTTTTCGGCTGCCATGTGTTCTTCTTCCTTGAAGAATTCGGTCAGGTGCTCTAAAGAGAGTTGTGCTTTGGCTTCTCTTAGCTTTCTCTTCAAGGTCCTTTCAGGTTCAGGATCAGCCTCAACAAGAATGCCTTTGTCCTTGCTCCTGCTCATAAGATAGAGAAGGAAACAAGAAAATATGGAATCCTCTATGTCACAGTATAGAGATTCCTTTAGGTGTCAGAGGAAAAGAAGAGTAGAAGACAGAAGTGGAAAATTCGAACTTAACAAAGAAGATAGAGTTGGAATTTTGCCTTAAGGGATAGTGTTAGTCCATAAATTGAAGGATGTGAGAAGGAGGGAAGTGATTTTCGAAAATTAAGTGGGAAATTTGAAAACATTTTTGAAAAACATCACTTAATTTTCGAAAATGAAAATGGAAAAGAAATCAAGTGATTTTTGAAAAAGATTTTGAAATTAGAAATCAAAAAGATTTGATTGAAAGCTTATTTTGAAAAAGATGTGGTTAAGAAGATATGATTTGAAAACAATTTTAAAAGATATGATTTGAAAACAATTTGAAAAGATATGATTTTAAAAATTAATGACTTGCCTAACAAGAAAAGATATGAATCAAACATAAAACCTTCCTCAACAGAAAAGGCAAAAAATGTTCAATCAAATCATTAATTGTTAATAAGTATTTTTGAAAAAGGAAAGAAATTGATTTTGAAAAAGATTTGATTGAAAATTGATTTGAAAAAGATTTGATTTTGAAAAGATTTTGAAAACTTAGAAAAAAATCTGATTTGAAAACAAAATCTTCCTCCCCTAGCCATCCTGGCGTTAAACGCCCAGAATGGTATCCATTCTGGCGTTTAACGCCCAAAATGCTACCCTTTTGGGCGTTAAACGCCCAACCAGGTACCCTGGCTGGCGTTTAAACGCCAGTCTGTCCTTCTTCACTGGGCGTTTTGAACGCCCAGCTTTTTCTGTGCAATTCCTCTGCTGTATGTTCTGAATCTTCAATTCTCTGTATTATTGACTTGAAAAGACACAAATTAAAAATATTTTTGGATTTTTAATAATAAGGACAAACCAAAATGCAACAAGAATCAAATGACAATGCATGCAAGACACCAAACTTAGCAGTTTGTATACTACTGACACTAACAAAACGAAAATGCATATGAGACACACAAAACACTCAAGTCAATAGAATTCAAAGATCAGAACAAGGAAATCATCAAGAACAACTTGAAGATCAATGAGGACACATGCATGAATGCAATAAGAACAGAAACATGCAATTGACACTAAACTTAAGATGAGACTCTAGACTCAAAAAAGAAATATTTTTGGATTTTATGATTTTATAAATTTTTTTTTTTTTTGAATTTTTCGAAAATTATGTAGAAAAAGAAAATAAAGGTATCAAAATTCTTAATGAGAATTCCAGGAATCATGCAATGTTAGTCTAAAGCTTTAGTCTAAAGAAATTAGACATGGCCGGCCAAGCTTCAGCAGGACATTGCATTCAAGAGCTAAATTGATGAAGATCAATCAGCTTTGGTGATGATAAAAACATCACCTTGAAACACTAGAATTCATTCTTAAGAACTCTGAAGAAAAATACCTAATCTAAGCAACAAGATGAACCGTCAGTTGTCCAGCCTAAACAATCCCGGGCAATAACACCAAAAACTTGATGTTGTTGCCGGATCTTGGCACTGATGTTACCAAAAGCTTGCTCAAAACTTGAACAATCCCCGGCAACGGCGCCAAAAACTTGGTGCGCGAAATTGTGAACTATACTTTTTCACAACTCTCATAATCCCCGGTAATGGCTCCAAGAACTTGGTGGCTCAATACCATGGCATTACACAACTTCGCACAACTAACCAGCAAGTGCACTGGGTCGTCCAAGTAATAAACCTTACGCGAGTAAGGGTCGATCCCACGGAGATTGTTAGTATTGAAGCAAGCTATGGTCATCTTGTAAATCTTAGTCAGGCAAACTCAAATGTATATGGTGATGAACGAAAATAACATAAAAGATAAAGATAGTGATACTTATGTAATTCATTGGTAGGAACTTCAGATAAGCGTATGAAGATGCCTTCCCTTCCGTCTCTCTGCTTTCCTACTGTCTTCATCCAATCCTTCTTACTCCTTTCCATGGCAAGCTCGTGTAGGGTCTCACTGTTGTCAGCAGCTACCTCCCATCCTCGCAGTGAAAGCTAATGCACACACTCTGTCACAGTGCTGCCAATCACCGGTGTGGTTCCCTCCCCTACTGGAATAGAATCCAGTGATTCTTTTGCGTCTGTCACTAACGCCCAGTAAGTTACAGGTTTGAAGCACGTCACAGTCATTCAGTCATTGAATCCTACTCAGAATACCACAGACAAGGTTTAGACCTTCCGGATTCTCTTGAATGCCGCCATCAGGTCCTGCCTATACCACGAAGATTCCGGTTAAAGAATCCAAGAGATATTCACTAGAGCCTCTTATGCTTGTAGAACAAGAGTGGTTGTCAGTCACTTTGTTCATGGGTGAGAATGATGATGAGTGTCACGGATCATCACATTCATCAAGTTGAAGAACAAGTGATATCTTAGAACAAGAACAAGCGGAATTGAATGGAAGAACAATAGTAATTGCATTAATACTCGAGGTACAGCAGAGCTCCACACCTTAATCTATGGTGTGTAGAAACTCCACCGTTGAAAATACATAAGCATAAGGTCTAGGCATGGCCGAATGGCCAGCCCCCCAATGATCTAAGATCTAAAGTGATCAAAAGATATAAAGATCCAAAGACCTAAAGATCCAAAGATTTCTAATACAATAGTCAAAGGTCCTATTTATAGAAAACTAGTAACCTAAGGTGTACAGAAATGAGTAAATGACATAAAAATCCACTTCCGGGCCCACTTGGTGTGTGCTTGGGCTGAGCAATGAAGCAAATTTCGTGCAGAGACTCCTCTTGGAGTTAAACGCCAGCTTTAGTGCCAGTTTGGGCGTTTAACTCCCATTTGGGTGCCAGTTCCAGCGTTTAACGCTGGAATTTCCTGAGGTGACTTTGAACGCCGGTTTGGGCCATCAAATCTTGGGCAAAGTATGGACTATCATATATTGCTGGAAAGCCCAGGATGTCTACTTTCCAACGCCGTTGAGAGCGCGCCAATTGGGCTTCTGTAGCTCCAGAAAATCCACTTCGAGTGCAGGGAGGTCAGAATCCAACAGCATCTGCAGTCCTTTTTGGTCTCAGAATCAGATTTTTGCTCAGGTCCCTCAATTTCAGCCAGAAAATACCTGAAATGACAGAAAAACACACAAACTCATAGTAAAGTCCAGAAAAGTGAATTTTAACTAAAAACTAATAAAAATATACCAAAAACTAACTATATCATATCAAAAACATACTAAAAACAATGCCAAAAAGTATACAAATTATCCGCTCATCACCTCCTAATCCTATTTTACTCTTCCCCATGTCACACTTCCCAAAAACCCTTCACCAATCACCTCAATCTCTCTTCCCAATCACCTATTCACCACTCACATCCACCCACGCTTCCCCATAAACCCCACCTACCTTCAAAATTCAAAAACATTTTCCCACCCAATCCCACCCTAAATGGCCAAACCTACCCTCTCCCCTCTCCCTATATATACCCTTCCATTCTACTTCTTTTTCACACAACACTACCCCCTCTACTATACCTTGGCCGAATCCATCTCCCCTCACTCTCCTCCAATTTCTTCTTCTTCTTCTCTTCTTTCTTTTTTTGCTCAAGGGCGAGCAATATTTTAAGTTTGGTGTGGTAAAAGCATAAGCTTTTTGTTTTCCATTACCATCAATGGCACCTAAGGCCGGAGAATCCTCTAGAAAAGGAAAAGGGAAGACAAAAGCTTCCACCTCCGAGTCATGGGAGATGGAAAGATTCATCTCCAAGAGCCATCAAGACCACTTCTATGATGTTGTGGAAAAGAAGAAGGTGATCCCTGAGGTCCCTTTCAAGCTTAAGAAAAATTAGTACCCGGAGATCCGACATGAAATCCGAAGAAGAGGTTGGGAAGTCCTAACCAACCCCATGCAACAAGTCAGAATCTTAATAGTTCAAGAGTTCTATGCCAATGCATGGATCACTAGGAACCATGATCAAAGTATGAACCCGAGTCCAAAGAATTATCTCACAATGGTTCGGGGAAAATACTTAGATTTTAGTCCGAAAAATGTGAGGTTGGCGTTCCACTTGCCCATGATGCAAGGAGATGTACGCCCCTACACTAGAAGGGTCAACTTTAATCAAAGGTTGGACCAAGTCCTAATGGACATATGTATAGAAGGAGCTCAATGGAAGAGAGACTCCAAAGGCAAGCCAGTTCAACTAAGAAGACTGGACCTCAAGCCTGTGGCTAGAGGATAGTTGGAGTTCATTCAACGCTCTATCATTTCCACTAGCAACCGATCTGAAGTTACTGTGGATCGGGCCATCATGATTCATAGCATCATGATTGGAGAGGAAGTAGAAGTTCATGAGGTCATCTCCAATGAAATCTACAAAATAGCCGACAAGCCCTCCACCATGGCAAGGCTAGCTTTTCCTCACCTTATTTGCCATCTATGTTACTCAGCTGGAGTTATCATAGAAGGAGATATCTCCATTGAAGAGGATAAGCCCATCACCAAGAAGAGGATAGAGCAAGCAAGAGAGACCCTTCACGGTTCTCAAGAGATGCATGAGGAAGCTCATCATCAAGAAATCCCTGAGATGCCTCAAGGGATGCACTTTCCTCCCAACAACTATTGGGAACAACTCAACACCTCCTTAGAAAATTTGAGCCACAATGTTGAACAATTAAGGGTGGAACATCATGAGCACTCCATCATTCTCCATGAATTAAGAGAAGATCAAAGAGCAATGAGGGAGGAGCAACAAAGGCAAGGAAGGGACATAGAAGAACTTAAGAACATTATTGGTCCTTCATGAAGAAGACGCCACTAAAGGTGGATTCATTCCTTGTTCTTATTTCTTTCTGCTTTTCGGTTTTTATGTTGTGTTTATCTATGTTTTGTGTCTCTACTTCATGATCATTAGTAGTTAGTAACTATGTCTTAAAGCTATGAATAAAATCCATTAATCCTTCACCTCTCTTAAATGAAATATGCTTTAATTCAAAAGAACAAGAAGTACATGAAATTCGAATTTATCCTTGAACTTAATTTAATTATATTGATGTGGTGACAATACTTTTTGTTTTCTGAATGAATGATTGAACAGTGCATATGTCTTTTGATATTGTTGTTTATGAATGTTAAAACTGTTGGCTCTTGAAAGAATGATGAACAAAGAGAAATGTTATTGATAATCTGAAAAATCATAAAATTGATTCTTGAAGCAAGAAAAAGCAGTGAAAAAAAAAGCTTGCAAAAAAAATGGCGAAAAAAATAGAAAGAAAAAGAAAAAGCCAATAGCCCTTAAAACCAAAAGGCAAGGGTAAAAAGGATCCAAGGCTTTGAGCATCAATGGATAGGAGGGCCCAAGGAAATAAAATCCAGGCCTAAGCGGTTAAATCAAGCTGTCCCTAACCATGTGCTTGTGGCATGTAGGTCCAAGTGAAAAGCTTGAGACTGAGTGGTTAAAGTCGTGATCCAAAGCAAAAAGAGTGTGCTTAAGAGTATAAGCTAGATAGATTCCCCAACAGTATCTTCGTGGTATAAGCTAGATAGATGGCGGCATTCATGGGGATCCGGAAAGTCTAACCTTGTCTGTGGTATTCCGAGTAGGATCCTGGGAATCTGGAAAGTCTAACCTTGTTTGTGGTATTCCGAGTAGGATTCCGGTATTGAATGACTGTGACGAGCTTCAAACTCCTGAAGGCTGGGCGTGATGACAAACGCAAAAGAATCAAGGGATTCTACTCCAACCTGATTGAGAACCGACAGATGATTAGCCGTGCTGTGACAGAGCATTTGGACCATTTTCACTGAGAGGATGGGATGTAGCTATCAACAAGGGTGATGCCTCCAGACGATTAGCCGTGCAGTGACAGCGCATAGGACCATTTTCCCGAGAGGATTAAAAGTAGCCATTGATGATGGTGATGCCCTACATACAGCTTGCCATGGAAAGGAGTAAGAAGGATTGGATGAAAGCAATAGGAAAGTAGAGATTCGAGAAGATTCTAGCATCTCCAAACGCCTATCTGAAATTCCCACTATTGATCTACATAAGTATTTCTATCCTTTTTTTATTTTATTTATCTTTTAATTATCTAATCCAATTACATTTGACCCTATGAATCCACATAACTGAGATTTACAAGGTGACCATTGCTTGCTTCATACCAACAATCTCTGTGGGATCGACCCTTACTCACGTAAGGTATTACGTGGATGACCCAGTACACTTGCTGGTTAAGTTGAACGGAGTTGTGTCCACACATAGTTGAAAAAGCAAGGAATTTTACAAAATACAATAACAAAGGAATCACAATTTCGTCCACCAGAGATCACCCTTTTTTTCGTCACCACATCATAGAAGTGGTCTTGATGAGTCTTGGTAAGGAATCTCTTCATTTTCCAAGGTTCAGAAGAAGAAGCGAAAGCCCTTCCCTTTCTCTTCCTTGAGGCTTCACTGACCTTGGGTGCCATACTTAAGAGTGGTAGAAGTCAAAAACGAAAGCTTTTGCAACACCAACCTTAAGAAGTTTGCTCGTCCTCGAGCAAATAAGAACAAAAAGGAAAGAAGAAAGTAGAAGGAAGAAGAAATATAGAGGAGGAAGGAAGAAAAGCCTTTGGCCAAGTGGGGGGTAAGGAAGGGGAATAGTATGTTTAGGTGTGATGAGAATGAGAGGAATGAAGGGGTATTTATAGGGGTGGGAGGGTTAGGGTTCAGTTATGAGGGAGGGAAGAATGGGTGGTAGTGGTTTGAATTTGAAGTGGGTGGATTGGTGGAAATTGAATGATGGAGATTATGATGGGTGTTGGAAAGAGGAAAAGGTGATATGGATGTAATTGATGAGAGTGTATGGGGAAAAGAGAAAGTGGAGTGTGGGTTTCAAGGTTTAGAAAATAAGGAGAGAGAAGAAAGGTGGGATATGTGCAGATTCTGTGGGACCCACTTAGTTGAGAAGGTTGTAGAACTCGAGCTGGCAGCCCCCTACCTGGCGTTCAACACAAGGAATGGGTGTTGAATGCCCATGGAGGGGTAATTAATTGGGGCTGGCTGCCCTCTGTAGGGCGTTGAAAGCCCAGATTTGCTCTCTGGCTGGCGTTCAACGCCAGGCATGCTCCCTTTTGGGCGATGAACGCTGAGGATGCTCCCTTCTTGGTGTTTAATGCCAGGTCGATATCCCTTTGGAGTGTTGAACACCCAAGTCCCTTAATGAGAAGATAATTTGTCGGTGTAGAATTTCTCAATGAATTCTCGTTGTAAGTATAGTTTTAAACCAACAAACAATCCTCAATCAAAATTTAGTTTGTCACAAGTACAAACCCCAATAAAAATAACCAAAGTATTTAAACCACAGGTCGTCTCTCAAGGAATTGCAGGGAAGTGTTCTTATTATTGGTTATGGCAAAATGTTTTTGGGGTTTTGAGTAAGGGACAAGAAAAATAAATGGCAATAAAGTAAAGGAAACTCAAATAATAAAAAGGTCTTGGCAAGGTTTAATGGTTAAGGATCTTTATCCTTGTTACTAACCACAACATGATAATTGCAAGGATCAATCCCATTAAGTCATCCTCTAACAAGTGAAGGAAAGTCAAATGAGCTATATCAATCTCAATCCATAAGTCCTAGCCATTCACTAATGCACTTAGTAAATGCTAGAGTCAATGGACACCAATCATCAATCACTTGGACATTAGCAACTCAATTTCACCTAAGTTACCATCCCAAGCTAAGAGCACAAAAATCTATTCTAACATCCTACCAAACATTTTATCAAACACTTGGAAGGCATAAAAGAGAAGCATAATAAAATGACAATAAATATAAAATCTAACACTACCAAATGCACGGAAAAAACAATAACAAAGCAATTAAACAATAAGAGAACATAAAACATGGAATTGCATTAAAGGAAAATAAAAGGAACAAGAGTGCATCAACAACAAAGTAAACAAAATAAAGGAGATGACAACAAAAGATAAAAGAAACAAGATATAGCAACAAAGAATTGAAAGGAAAAGTAAATGGGAATAAGAATTAAACTAGATCTAAGAAAATCCTAATCTAAACCTAACCTAATTTCTACAGAGAAGAGAGAGCTTCTCTCTCTAGAATTCTTCCTAAAGCATGGTAAAAACTCAAACTAACACTACTTGATTCATCCCCCTTCAATCCCTAGTTCAATAGCATCAGAAATGGGTGGGATTAGGCCCAAAATGCTTCAGAAATCGCCCCTAGCGTATTGCTTTTAAGTTGGTCACGTGCTACTTCCCACACGTACGCATGGGTCACGCGTATGTGTCATTGGCAATTTTCTCTTCCACGTGTACGTGTGGGTCACGTGTACGCATCGCTTGGCAGATGTCCCTCCCACGCCTAAGCATGGGCCACGTATACACGTCACTTGGTAGATTTCTGCAAAATCTCATTTCTTCATGAATTCTCTATTTTGCGTGCTTTCCTTCTCACTCCTTCCATCCAATCCTTGCCTTATGAACCTGAAATCACTCAACAAACATATCAAGGCATCGAATGGAATCAAATGTGAAATAAATTACCAATTTAAGGGTCTAAAAAACATATTTTTACACTTAAGCACAAAACACACCCTTTTTCTTAATCAATGTCCCAAATTTCCCCACACTTAAATGATACACACACTCACTAACCTAAGCTAATCAAAGATCCACATAAGGAACATTTATTCTTTTTCACTTTAAGGCTTGTAATGTGCTAAATTAAAGAACAAAGTGGGTTAATCATAGGCTCAAAATTGGCTAACAATGAAAGATAAAAGTTAGGCTATTTGGGTAAGTAAGCTCAACGAAACAATGGCCTCAATCATATAAATGCATGTATACACAAAATAATGGACATATAGTGGTTATATGATATAACCACGCAATTGGGATCAAAACTCACATGCTTGTGTTCTTAGCTCAAAAACCATGTTCCAAAATAAATTCTTTCAAGAAAGTTCAACAATTTTTTTCAAATTGGTAGGGCGCCCTAAAATAGTTTTCATGGAAAAGAAATCATCACTCTAATTATGTAGTCCTAATACGAAAGAAGTGGTAAAATATATACAAATTCTAATTAACATGCAACCTATCATGCAATGCAATAACTAGCTAACAAATAAAAATTAAAAATTGGTGTTGAAAAATGAAATTGTTATCCATGGAGATCGGTCGGACGACCTCCCCACACTTGAAGATTGCATTGTCCTCGGTGCATGCAAATAAGAGCAAGGTGGACGGGTTGCTACAACTGATGAGTTTCTTTAAAAGGTTGTGCAGATGAACTTGTTTGTTGCCCCATTTTGAAGCTTTTCCTTTCCCTCTTTTGGTGGCCAACCTAAAAGGAGAGAAAAAAAAAGAAAATTAAGTCTACAACAAGGATATCAAAGCAAATAGAACATAGGCGGGGGCTAATGCCAAATAAGAGTATGGTTCTCAACTACATGGTGGCTACAACATGTAAGTGAGAAAATAATATGAGCTAATTGATATTAGGATTTTTGCTAGTGAAGAATTTTATAAAGTCGCGTTGTAAGTATAGATTCTAAACCAACAGAAATCCCTTCGTACAAACGTTTTGGTTGTCACAAGTAACAAACCCTTTTGAAATTGATAACTGAGTATTCAAACCTCGGGTCATCTTCTCAAGGAACTGCAGGGAAGTATGTTCTTATTATTGGTTATGGAGATTGTAAATTTGGGGTTTCAAGAATGAGGAACAAGTAATTTAATGACGAGTAAATTAAATGGCAATTAAAATAAATAAACAACTGTAAAATAGACTTTTGGCAAGGTATGAGAAATTGGAAGTCCAGTCTTAGTTATCCTTATCAATAATGATGAAAATTGAATCTTAATTCCACTTTGTTGACCCTTACTAAGGCAAAGGAAGGTCAACGGATTAATTAGTATGATCTTCGGATCCTATTTATTTTCGGGGAAAAGATTGGGATTATTGAAGAACAATTTAATTAGCAAAGATAACAATTATCAAGCATGTTTGAGTTTGATAACTCCTGAGTTACTGATTTCTTAACCAAGACCAAAAAGGGGAAAAGTAAATCTACTGGAATAAAAATGCCTTCAGAAGGGAAGCAACAGTAACATAAATAAAAGAAAGCAACAATAAACTGAAATACCTCAAATAACATTAATTCAAAAGAGTAATCTGTAACATAGAAGAATTCATAAACTAAATTGACAGAGCAAGTAATGAAAAAGGAATATTGAACCTGATAAAAAGATAATCCTTAAAGTAAATAAAATCCTAAATCTAAATCCTAATCCTAAAGAGAGAGGAGAGAACCTCTCTCCAACTAAACCTAAATCATGGAAAGTGACTAAAATTCGAGACTCTCCTTGAATGGCTGCATTCCCTCACTTCATAACCTCTGGTCTATGCCTTCTGAACTTGGATTTGTGCCAAAATGGCCTTCAGAATTCGCTATGAGCATTTTCTGCAATTTCTGGTGCGTGGCCTCTGTCACGCGTCCGCGTAGGTCACGCGGTCGCGTCAATTGGAGTTTTGCATGTCGCGCGGTCGTGTCAGTCATGCGGCCGCATCATAGGTGTCCTTCTTTAGGTGCACGGTCGCATCAGTCATGCGGCCGCGTTGCTGCTTCTTCGTGCTTGGCATGCGGCCGCGTTGTCCATGCGGTCGCGTCGCTGCCAGTTTCTTCACAAACTCCGTTTTATGCTTTCCTTCCATTTTTGTATGTTTCTTTTCCATCCTTTAAGCTATTCCTGCATTAGGAGATCTAGAACAACTCAACACACCAATCACGACATTGAATGATAATAAAGAGTAATTAAAATAATTAATTTCAAAGCATAGGAAACATGTTTTTCACAAATATCACATAATAAGGAAGGAAAAGTAAAACCATGCAATTTACATGAATAAGTGGGTGAAGGATTGAATAAATCACTCAAATTAAGTACAGAATATATCATAAAATATGGGTTTATCACTAATGGCATATCAACTACTACTTGATGCAATGGTAAAATCAAAGCATGAAGAGCACTCAGAAGCATCAAGTTTAAACAAAAATGAGTGGATCATAAAAAATAATGAGTTCATATCAATTCACAAGGGATACAAGAGTCATCAAACATTAAGCACTGACCTAAAAATTTCATCACCCAACAATACCAAACAAGTCAAGAAGCACCAAAACTAACCAAGAAAGTCCCAACAATTGAGTAAGGGAAATCTAACACCATTATTAAAATAAGAAACTTAGAAAGGAAAAGAAGAACAAGCTATAGAACAAAATTAAAATGCAATGAATAAAAGTATGCAAACGCAATAAACAAAGGAAATTAAAGATGAGAAAAAATAAAAAAAAGTGAATTTTTTATTTTTTTCTTTCTTTCTTTTTTTTATTTTATTTATTTATTTATTATTATTATTATTTTATTTATTTATTATTTTTTTGAAGAAAAAAAAGTAAGAAAGGAAGAAGAGAGAAGAAGAAAGGTAGAAAGAAAGAAAAAAGAAAGAAGAAAGATAGAAGAAGAAAGAAGAAGAAAGGAGAAAAACAGGGGGCGAGGCGACGCGTGCGTGCACGTGGGAGGCATGATGTACAATCGACGCATAAGCGTCGCCCACGCGTACGCGTGGAATGCAGAAAGTGCAGGTGACGCGTGCGCGTTGCCCACGCGTATGCATGGGTCCAGATTATGCTTTAGGCATATTTCTAGCACAATTCTCGCACAACACTCGGGTTTTTGTACCGGGAGTTGCGGAAGTGCAATCAACATGTATGCATCGTCCACGCTTACATGTGGACACGCCCTTTTTTGTAGAAACATAGAAAACAAAAACAGGGCACTCTCTTAATCCTATAAACACTCTAAAGCAACCAAAATTCAAATTTAACAAAAATCTTAGTTTTTTTTTTTGAAAAATTTTCAAAGATAAATGAAACAAAATTTTGCACTTCATCCAAAATGCAATTCAAAAACAACTATTCTAATCAAAGTACGAGCCTAATAAGCAACCTATCAATCAAAGCAAGATATGCAAAAGTATGAAAAGAAGAAAACTACCTAACAATGGCAACTCAATTCATTCATTGATGATATATACAGGAGAATGGAAATAGTTTACTATGGTGGAGTGTCTCCCACATAGCACTTTTATTTATTGTCCTTAAGTTGGACTTATGGGAAGCTCCTTGTCAAGGTGGTTTTTGCTTGAATCCATCCTTGAACATCAACCAATGCTTAAATCTCCAATAAGCTCCATCATTCAAAATTAATATCTCCAAGTTTTGGTGGAGTTTTTCACAAACCATGGGCTCCCAAAGTTGATCCACATCTTGTAATCCGGGATCCCATACTTTGTTTTCGCACCTGTCTTCGAGTTGATCATCATGATTCCATCCGGGTGGCATAACCATAGAATTCTCACTTAAGCGACCAAACATCCTCCTAGAACCAAGCAATCTAGCTCTACACCAAACTTTGCAATGGTCTTGCAAGCTCCACTCCCTTGTGTTCTTCCTTGACAACTTCCACCTCTTTGTAAGCTTCTTCAATTTTAACCTCTTCCTCTTGGTAGCTTTCTTCCAATTCAATCTCTTCTTCATTGCTTACCAAAGGCATGGGAGGTTGTGCCTCTTCTTCTTCAATCCCTATGTCAATTCCAATAGGAGAATATTCAATTGTAGATAAGAATTCATCAATGATTGAATCCATCTCTTGATCAACCCCTTCAAAATCTTCAACCATGATATGTTTTGGAGGTTGTACACCCTCCTCAACATCAATATTAAGCTTCTTAGAAGAGGGCTCCATGATGCTACATTCCCATGGACTTTCAACATTCCCTAAATCTTCAACCACTTCTTCCTTTTCTTCAACAATCATAGGTTCCTCCAATTATTCCAACACAAAGTAACATCCCTCATTTTCCACCGGAGTTTCCAAATCTCTCCTTCATGCTATGCTTTTCAATTAATTCTCCAAATGTGGCCATGGGAGTGCTTTGAGTGTTCAAGCATTGGGAGCCTAATCGGTTTACCACCTTGGTCAAGGCGGCCGTGAATTCTAGTACCTCCCTTTTCATCTTTTCTTGCCCTTGAAGAATAAGACCAAGGGTGTCATCCATTGGAGATCGGGGTGGATAGGAGGGTTCATTGTTTTGGACGAAGCACTACAAGAAAAAAGGCTTATGGCCACGCTTTTTTCTTGCCACGCTTCAAAAGCGTGGCTAAAAGTGGTCAATGGCCACGCTTTTGTGAGGGTGGCGATTGAATAGAGATTTGGCCACGTTTTTTCTTGCCACACTTCAAAAACGTGGCAAAAAGGGTCAACGGCCACGCTTTTGGAAGGGTGGCAATTGATTAGAGAAACAGCCACGTTTTTTTTCTGCCACGCTTCAAAAGCGTGGCCATAGAGAGAAACAGGGACGTTTTAAAAGCGTGGTGACAGGGTTACATTACGGCCACGCTTACAAAAGGTGGCCATATCCTGGTACCACATTTTTTTTCTGCCACGCTTTAAAAGCGTGGCCATAGAGAGAAACAGGGACGTTTTAAAAGCGTGGCGACAGGGTTTTATTACGGTCATGCTTACAAAACGTGGCCATATCCTGGTACCACTTTTGGCACGCTAAAAAAGCGTGGCCAAAGGCTTTTAAAAAAAAAACCCTAAGACCCGGCCCCAACCCGGTCCCCAATCCAATTGACCCTCTTTCAACCCGGTCCCCAACCCTAATCTAGCTACCCTAATCCAGCGCACATCCCCTAGTCACTCTTCCACCAGCACCAACCCTAATCGAGCTACCCTGGAAGAGCTTAGAAGCACGCCGTCATCAACACCACCCTCGCTGCGTCGTTAGCCTCTGCTCCCTCTCCGCCTCGTCTCCTCGTCGCCGTTACCAGCATCCTTACCGTCAGCGTCAGCGCCACCTCGTCATCGGCATCGCTTGCACTCTCTCATCTGCCGGCGCTCCCTCCATCATCTCCCCTAACCCGTCTTTGCTGGCGTTCGCACTCCCTTGGCGCTCATTACTCACCGCGTCGGTTAGCCAACGGAGGTCGCCTTTCCTTCCTCCGCACCGCCAGTCTCTGCCCTCCTTCCTCTTCTGCTCTACTGCCTTCTCAGCCAATGGGAACGGTAGAAGTTTTGATTCGGTGAACAAGGACCTTCTCCAGAACATTCTAGCGAGGCTCCCGGCTCGTTGGTTCACTTCCGCTGCTTGCGTCAGCAAATCATGGAGCTCTGTCTGCAATCGAATCCTTACTCGTCCAAAGTTCTCTTCTGCCCTTTCTCTCAATCCTTCACTTTCTGTGAGTTTCACCTATTTCCCCCAAATCAAAACATTTCTTAAAGGCTAGGGTTAATTGAAAATGGAAATGGAGCTTCGTGGTTCTATCAGCTTGTTTTTGGAGTAAAATTTTCAAATTTATACTCAAAATGATACATGTTATGTTCTGATAAACTTGATTAGTTCTGATTCCTAGTCAGATTGTGTTCAACTTTTCAGGTTACACTGAAACACTTGACCGGAAATCTGATATTGTGGTCCCTGAAGATGATCTCGGCCTCTATGCAATTGATATTCTAGATCCATCCTTGGTAATTTATTGAATTGTTAATTGATTAAACCAATAATCAACAGTTCAACATAGCCTGTTTTATTTTTTGTTATTTTTGGGAATTTTAATTAAGTGATTTGATTTGATTTTCTGCTGTTATGTGAAATGTTGTTGCAGTTTACGAAATGTATACATTCGACTGAGGTGTATCATTTCCATGATATGATTGCATGCTTGTTGGGTGTAGCTACAAGAACCACATTGCTTGGTTATGGTTATGACTTCAGGCAAAGCAATAGGTAAATTGCTCGGCCCCTTCAGCATAATATCAAGTTTAATCAGTGATTTATTTATTTGTTGAAACTGTTGTAGCTCATGATGTCATTGGCCGCTTGATGATTCAATGTTCCCGGCAGCCTGGTCTTGCACAGGTCATAGTCTACTACTTTCATGATAAAATTTTAGTTATATGATGCATATGGTTAATCTAGTTTGTTTTTTGCTTAGTTTTTTTTGTTAAAATCTTTTTAATAGAAAAAAAAAATTGTTTGCAAGCCTATGATTAGTTTATAGACCTGATTGGAAAAACTATTATGATGATTTGTTATCCTTATTTGGTTCTGATTTTAATTGTACAAATTTTGATCTGTTTTAGAGATTTATTTGTTCTTTATCAAATTATGGATTTGGACGGTTTTGATTTGGTGTAACACGATCAGCTTTACCGCTTCCTTTGAGGAGGACCGGCAGCAATTTCAATGTCGTCATACTGAAGGGCAAGGTTTGTTTTTTCCTCTCTTATCTTTCTCAGTGGTAAGATAGGAATTCTTTCGAGTTTTGAGTACTTATACTCTCCACTGGCTCTCTTTGGTAAGAAGAAGGCAGCACCACCTCCTCCTTCAAAGAAAGCTGCTACTGCTATCACTCCTGCCAATGATGAACTCGCCAAGTGGTATGGTAAGTGGTTGCCCCTATCTTCACTTCCTTTCTTTTTTTGTTCTTTACCATATCCCAGTAAGCACCCACTTCTCCATGCTTCTAAATTCCAATTACTTGAACTAAATGCATCATTGTTTGATTACTTAGATTTAATTTTCATGTTTTGCGTCCTTCTAAATTTGAATCTGTTCTTGAATGGGAAACGAAAATAAAGGGCATGTATGCAGGGACAAGTAAAGGAATCAAGAATTCACAATGCAGTTTCTTAAGTTTATTGTCTGAGACAGGTACTCTTATGGTTGAAACAATGGGACTCTGCTGTTTTTGGATCTGAAATTCGAAGTACATCGGATGATGTTTTGTTTGATTTGAAGTATTATTAGGCATTGGATATATATCTTGCATGTAGCTTTTGAGTTTTTATTTAATATATATATATATATATATATATATATATATATATATATATATATATATATATCTTGCATTACAGGCTCAACCAGTGAATGTTCCAACTAGTTTTAAGCAGCGGGCAATGCTGGTGGATGAGAAAATATTAACTGGGTTCAATTGTCCATTCTCTCAAACTCTCCTTATTTTCTTGAACTGAGCCTGTCATAGTAGCCAATTTTCTCATGGCAATGAATTTGAGTAGTATCTTGATAAATTATGTAATCAGGGGGAAAACAATGGAATTTATTCTTTTATGCCCCACCCCACCTCACTGCATCAATATAGTATCTTATATTTAGATGGATAACAAGCTGTTTGTGGCTCTGATGTGGTGTTGTAACAAGTGAAGACATTTCTTAATACATCTTTCATTTGTTTCTTGTTAGACTTCCATGATACATGGGCCATCCTGGATGCTCGAGTGAAAGATGCTTTTGATCTAAAGAAAACCATTCAAGAGGTAATTCTGATTCTGTCCGTCGAGTTTTGGAACCTTCTCGTATTCACATGACGAGTATACCTAATTTCTGCTTAAATTGTTTCCTGAAATTTGATCTCTACCTACTTGCATTGCATCCTGCATTGCCAATTGGTTAGATTCCTTTCTCCCTTTTGCATGGTCATTCAATGGTTCCTTTTGCCTTTTTTTTGTTTCTTTTTTGCAAAAGGAAAAAAAGCACTGAGCTTGCTTACCAATGGGGTTATTCCTTGTTTCTTCATTGTTATGTCTTTGGTCGGTGATTGTCAGCATTTTCATTATTATGTTCTGTGAAAAGGAAATGAAATCATTTTGTTGATGTTGGTGTTATTTTTTTCAGCTCCACCAAACATTGCTGGGAATCATTCTGAGAGGGGGATATTGAGCTCGGTTATGTACTTGTTGGGCACAAGGTTGTAAGAAAAATATAAAATACAGAAAACGAGGGACCTTGACGTGATCTTAAGACCCCAGAACTGCTATTAATTTTTCATTGCTTTTGTAATTATACATGCGTTTTGCTTAGTTAGTGAATTTCGGCTGGATAGGAGGTTGAAGGGTTTTTTGTTACTGAAAAAACCTGGAAAGTTTTGTATAAGGATTAATGTATAAAATAATTATACCAAAAATTGTCACTAATTACTGTTTAATTTATCTTGTAATAAAAATTGCATACTATATTTATAGGTTTGGTAATAAAAAAGGATTGAAAATAAAAAAAAGATTTTTTTTTAAATTTGACAAGGCTATCGCCACGCTTTAAAAGCGTGGCCGTATCTCCCGCTATCGCCACGCTTTAAAAGCGTGGCCGTATCTCCCGCTATCGCCACGCTTTAAAAGCGCAGCCGTATCTCTCTTTGGCCATGCTTTAAAAGCGTGGTTGTATCTCTCGCATATGGCCACGCTTTTTAAGCGGGACAATTTGCAAAAGCGTGGCAAAAAATAAAACGTGGCGATAGGTCACCAAAAGCGTAGCGGTAGCTCAAAAAGCATGGCGAAAAGCTATCGCCACGCTTTTTTCAGCTTTTTGCCACGCTTTAAAAGCGTGGCAATAGAGCTGTTTTCTTGTAGTGAAGGTTTCATGATAGAACGATGATTCTTCTTGGTGGAAATCTGGAGATGGTGTGTATGAAATTGTATTGGAATGTGGGTTCATGATCACAAGGATGAGGTAAGGGTGCTTGGTTATATGATGGGGGTGGATCATAGGAAAGTATTAGGTGAAAAGGGGCATGTGAGTAAGGTAGCTCAAAACTAGGTTGAGGAGGTGGTTCATAGGCATATGGTGGTGGTTGTTGACAACCACAATGAGGATCACCACATCCATTAGATAGATATGCATTAGGAGTGGAATTATACCTATAAGAAACTGGAGGAGGTTGTTCCATCCTTGATGCACATTCTCATTAAAGCTTCCATTCCCTACAACATAATTTGAAGCAAACTCATAGCCAAACGGGTGAGAATTCATAGTATCAAGACAAAATAAAACCAAAAGTTAACAAGAAGCAATGAAAGCTAACTACTAAAACTAGCAACAACTAACAAAGAAGCATATTCACAATATTCACATATATACAATAACCAATAACATGGCACACATTTGTAATTCCCCAGAAACGGCGCAATTTGATGAGAAGATAATTTGTCGGTGTAGAATTTCTCAATGAATTCTCGTTGCAAGTATAGTTCTAAACCAACAAACAATCCTCAATCAAAATTTAGTTTGTCACAAGTACAAATCCCAATAAAAATAACCGAAGTATTTAAACCCCGGGTCGTCTCTCAAGGAATTGCAGGGAAGTGTTCTTATTATTAGTTATGGCAAAATGTTTTTGGGGTTTTGAATAAGGGACAAGAAAAATAAATGGCAATAAAGTAAAGGAAACTCAAATAATAAAAAAGTCTTGGCAAGGGTTGATGGTTAAGGATCTTTATCCTTGTTGATGCCAGGGCATCTTGGCTAGTTTCACAAGCTATTTTTAGTTTATTTTAGGGTAGATTCATGAATTTCTTATGTAATAAGTAAATATTTGGATGAGAATTTCATGCATGCCTTGATTCAACCAAATATTGTTAATTTTGTGCATTTTCATGAGATTTATGCTAGAGTTATTGTTTATTAAGAATGATGCAACTTCTTGTGAATTTAGCAAAGCTTTGATGCATGTGTTTGGTTAATGATAGGTGAAAAGAGGTAGATGAAGAGCAAAGAAAGGAGGCTGCAACGTTTTGCTAATGCTAGTGCCAACGTTGGAGGAAACATTGGCTCACCAATGTTACCTCCAACATCGTCAAAATTTAGAATTGAGAAAACTGCCTTGCGTGGCGTACGCATGGCCTAGTGTGCGTATGCACGAGGAGAAAAATTCAACATGTGTGCATGCACAAGGCAGTGTGCGTACGCACAAGTGGGCAGCGTTGGAGGAAACGTTGGCAATCCAACGTTTGGTCCAACATCTGCGATATTTTCCAAAAATTTAGCTCCCAAAACTGCCTTGTGTGCGTACGCACAAGTAGAAAAATGGTGAGAGTGCGCACGCACAAGGCAGCGTGCGTACATGTAACATTGGTGAACTAACGTTGGGGCAAATGTTAGAAGAAAGGCACTTCCTTTCCAATTGATGTTGGGCTCAACATTTTCATGCCAACGTTATCACCAACGTTACTGCCAGCAGTAATTAAATGAGGCACCATGCAATGTGTGAACGTTAGTTAGCTAACGTCCATCCTCTGTGTAACACCCTACCATACAGAGTCTTATGCTTAAGTCATAATTCAGAGATGGCAAGGTATTACGACCTCTAAAATAAAAAAAAATTAGTACGTATAGTAGTATGAATGATTGATTATAACTAGGAGCCTTTATAGGAAAAAGGGGTAAACAAAAACCGCAACTCGAAAGCGCAACACTCCGATCGACAACGTAACGAGCAAGGATAAACCAACGTGAGATGATATATATCCACCAAGGAGTGTCAAAAATAGGAATATCAAGACTCAAGATCCGGCTGCGAAGATAACCGGTCCGAGCATAGCAATATACACATATGATAAAAATAAGGAAAACCCCAAAGGAAACCCAAAGGGACACAAATACATAAAACCTATTCTCCAAAATCTCCCATAAGAGGAGTCATCACAGTTGTATTATTTAATGGAGATAAAAGTATCTAAGCAAAACATATAAACCAAAACATAGCCCCGAGAACAAAGGATCTTCGCAATTATAGAAGTCTCCAGCATGCCTCAGCGGGAAACCTCACGTCCTGCATCTGAAAACCATAAAAATCTGCATGGGTGAGAACCAGAGGTCCCCAGCATGGTAACAGCTTCCACATATATAATACATAATAATGGAGGAAAGCCAAAGGCAATCCTAAGACTTCCTCCAGATAATATCAAAGCTTATAAACAAGCTAAACCATAAGGGGCATCTGACTAAAGATACTTCAGTCTAACTAATACTTCCCTTTCCAATTCCTTCAGACCTCCCAACCACCAGCAGGAGTATAATGTAGCAAACACAGTTATATCAAGCAAGAAATATACAATTAGGAACAAGTAAGGCATTTAGACAATTAGCAAGTAATATGCAGTCAAATAGGCAATCTCAAATAATTCATATAGTATGCATATGATGAATGCCTGTCCCTAGTGGCTGATGATATCATCTGTCAGTTATAGAGCCAACCCGACAGGTCCTGGTAGCTAACCATTGGACTGTCCCTCTGTCACGCATCCCCAACTCGAGTTATACTCATCATAAACTTGATCATAATCATGATCCATATCCATCACCTTCACTGGTGAATATTTACGGGGGGGAGCTCATTCGGGTCTTTCACAGTGCCTGGCCACACTTACGACATAGGGTCAACAGAGTATCAAGTCTCAACCTGGAGCACGTGGTGGCTAGCCACTGCTACTACCCTGGGAAACTCGTATCTCAGATAGTGGAAGTGCAAATCACAATTATCAATAATTCAGCTTATACATGCATTAATTCTCATCCATGGATCAACATCCAAATCAGCCATCCGGCTCACGGTTCAGTCCAGAACCAGCCAATATTTATAATCATACACAGCCATTCCAGCTCACGGTTAAATCCATAACCAGCCACCCGGCTCACGGTTAAATCCATAACCAGCCGTTTCATTAACAATTACAGCCTTTCGGCCCATGGCATAACAAGCACTTCCACCACCATCCTCCGCATCTCACATAATCATCGTTGATCCTCATTGATCATTCATTTTTCCCTTGCTTCACTCGCAAGTTACCACATTCACTAGCCCTTTTCTAATAGCTAGGCATATCATAATGATTTAAGACATAAATGGTGAGATCAAAGGCTTAGAAGTATGAGATTTGGCTTTTAAAACTCAAAAATCAACTTTGGGATGAAAACAGGACCACGCGTACGCGCACTCCACGTGCACGTGTGGGTGGCCTCAAAAACTCATCGACGCGCACGCGTCAACCACGTGTACGCGTGGGTGTTCTCGTGCCCCAGGCACAACACTGGCACAGTTTTGGCATAACTCTCTGGAAAATGGCTGGGCATTGGGTGCAGCGCATCGGCGCGCTGATGAGCGGATAATTTATACGCTTTTTGGCATTGTTTTTAGTATGTTTTTAGTATGTTCTAGTTAGTTTTTAGTATATTTCTATTAGTTTTTAGTTAAAATTCACTTTTCTGGACTTTACTATGAGTTTGTGTGTTTTTCTGTGATTTCAGGTATTTTCTGGCTGAAATTGAGGGACTTGAGCAAAAATCTGATTCAGAGACTAAAAAGGACTGCAGATGCTGTTGGATTCTGACCTCCCTGCACTCGAAGTGAATTTTCTAGAGCTACAGAAGCCCAATTGGCGCGCTCTCAATGGCGTTGAAAAGTAGACATCCTGGGCTATCCATCAATGTATAATAGTCCATACTTTGCCCAAGATTTGATGGCCCAAACCGGTGTTCTAAATCAGCTCAAAACTGCCCGGCATTAAACGCCAGAACTGGCACAAGAATGGGATTTAAACGCCCAAACTGGCACAAAAGCTGGCATTTAACTCCAAGAGAAGTCTCTACACGAAAATGCTTTAATGCTCAGCCCAAGCACACACCAAGTGGGCCCGGAAGTGGATTTTTATGTCATTTACTCATCTCTGTAAACCCTAGGCTACTAGTTCTCTACAAATAGGACCTTTTACTATTGTATTTTCATCTTGGTTCTTCTGGTTCCCTCTCTGGGGCCGAAACCAATGATCACTATTATCACTTATGTATTTTCAACGGTGGAATTTCTACACACCATAGCTTAAGGTGTGGCGCTCTACTGTACCTCGAGTATTAATGCAATTACTATTGTTCTTCTATTCAATTCAGCTTATTCTTGTTCTAAGATATTCATTTGCGCCCAAGAACATGATGAATGTGATGATTATGTGACACTCATCATCATTCTCACTTATGAACGAGTGCCTGACAACCACTTCTGTTCTACAAGCAAACAAGGCTTGAATGTTTATCTCTTGGATCCCTTAATCGGAATCTTCGTGGTATAAGCTAGAACTGATGGTGGCATTCAAGAGGATCCGAAAGGTCTAAACCTTGTCTGTGGTATTCTGAGTAGGATTCAATGATTGAATGACTGTGACGAGCTTCAAACTCGCGATTGTGGGGCGTCAGTGACAGACGCAAAAGAATCACTGGATTCTATTCCGACATGATCGAGAACCGACAGCTGAATAGCCGTGGCGTGACAGGGTGCGTTGAACATTTTCACTGAAAGGATGGGAGGTAGCCACTGACAACGGTGAAACCCTACATACAGCTTGCCATGGAAAGGAGTAAGAAGGATTGGATGAAGACAGTAGGAAAGCAGAGAGACGGAAGGGACCAAGCATCTTCATACGCTTATTTGAAATTCCCACCAATGAATTACATAAGTATCTCTATCTTTATCTTTATGTTTTATTCATCGTTCATAACCATTTGAGTTTGCCTGACTAAGATTTACAAGGTGACCATAGCTTGCTTCATACCAACAATCTCCGTGGGATCGACCCTTACTCGCGTAAGGTTTATTACTTGGACGACCCAGTGCACTTGCTGGTTAGTTGTGCGAAGTTGTGACAAAGCGTTGAGATTGCAATTGAGCGTACCATGTTGATGGCGCCATTGATGATCACAATTTCGTGCACCAAGTAATTAATTTTTAAAATCAAATCCTTTTAAATTGTTTTTCAAATCATATCTTCTCAATCACATCTTTTTCAAAATAGTTTTCAATCATATCTTTTTTATTTCTAATTTCAAAATCTTTTTCAAATATCACTTGATTTTTTTCCACTCTTAGTTTTCGAAAATCAATTAGTATTTTTCAAAATGTTTTTAAAATCTTTTACTTAATTTTCGAAAATTACTTCCCCTCTTCTCACATCTTTCTATTTATGGACCAACACTATTCCTCAATGAACAATTCGAACTCCATCTCTCTTGATAAGTTCGAATTCTTCTACTTCTGCCTTCTATTTTTCTTTTCCTCTGACACCTCAAGGAATCTCTATACTGTGACGTAGAGAATTCCATATTTTCTTGTTTTCTTCTCTTTCATATGAGCAGGAGCAAAGACAAAAGCATTCTTGTTGAGGCTGACCCTGAACTTGAAAGGACCTTGAAGCGAAAGCTAAGAGAAGCTAAGGCACAATTCTCTGTAGAGGACCTAACAGAAATCTTCAAAGAAGAAGAACCCATGGCAGCCGAAAACAACAACAATGCCAACAATTCAAGGAAGGTGCTGGGTAACTTTACTGCACCTACTCCCGACTTCTATGGGAGAAGCATCTCTATCCCTGCCATTGGAGCAAACAACTTTGAGCTTAAGCCTCAATTAGTTTCTCTAATGCAACAGAATTGCAAGTTTCATGGACTTCCATTGGAAGATCCTCATCAGTTTTTAGCTGAATTCTTGCAAATCTGTGACACTGTCAAGACCAATGGGGTTGACCCTGAGGTCTACAAACTTATGCTATTCCCTTTTGCTGTAAGAGACAGAGCTAGAATATGGTTGGACTCACAACCTAAAGAAAGCCTGAACTCTTGGGAAAAGCTAGTCAATGCCTTCTTGGCAAAGTTCTTTCCACCTCAAAAATTGAGTAAGCTTAGAGTGGAAGTCGAAACCTTCAGAAAAAAGGAAGGAGAATCCCTCTATAAAGCTTGGGAAAGATACAAACAATTAATCAGAAAGTGTCCCTCTGATATGCTTTCTGAATGGAGCATCATAGGTATTTTCTATGATGGTCTGTCTGAATTGTCCAAGATGTCTTTGGATAGCTCTGCTGGAGGATCTCTTCATCTGAAGAAGACGCCTACAGAAGCTCAAGAACTAATTGAAATGGTTACAAATAACCAATTCATGTACACTTCTTAAAGGAATCCTGTGAACAATGGGACTAATAAGAAGAAAGGAGTTCTTGAGATTGATACTCTGAATGCCATACTGGCTCAGAATAAGATATTGACTCAGCAAGTCAATTTGATTTCTCAAAGTCTGTCTGGAATGCAAAATGCACCAGGCAGTACTAAGGACGCTTCATCTGAAGAAGAAGCTTATGATCCTGAGAACCCTTCAATGGAAGAGGTGAATTACATGGGAGAATCCTATGGAAACACCTATAATCCTTCATGGAGAAATCATCCAAATCTTTCATGGAAGGATCAACAGAGACCTCAACAAGGTTTCAACAACAATAATGGTGGAAGAAACAGGTTTAGCAATGGCAAGCCTTTTCCATCATCTTCTCAGCAACAGACAGAGAATTCTAAGCAGAACCACTTTGACTTAGCAACCATGTTCTCTGATCTAATCAAAACCACTCAAAGTTTCATGACTGAAACAAGGTCCTCCATTAGAAATTTGGAGGCACAAATGGGTCAGCTAAGCAAGAAAATTACTGAACTCCCTCAAAGTACTCTTCCAAACAATACAGAAGAAAATCCAAAAGGAGAGTGCAAGGCCATCAACATGGCCGAATTTGGAGAGGAGGGAGAGGCAGTGAACGCCACTGAGAAAGAACTCAATGGACGTCCACTGGCCTCCAATGAATTCCCTAATGAGGAACCATGGGAATCTGAGGCTCCCACTGAGACCATAGAGATTCCATTGGATTTACTTCTGCCATTCATGAGCTCTGATGAGTATTCTTCATCTGAAGAGGATGAGTATGTCACTGAAGAGCAAGTTGCTAAATACCTTGGAGCAATCATCAAGCTAAATGACAAGTTATTTGGTAATGAGACTTGGGAGGATGAACCCCCTTTGCTCACCAAAGAACTGGATGACTTGTCTAGGCAGAAATTACCTCAAAAGAGACAAGATCCTGGGAAGTTCTCAATACCTTGTACCATAGGCACCATGACCTTTAAGAAGGCTCTGTGTGACCTAGGGTCAAGTATCAACCTCATGCCTCTCTCTGTAATGGAGAAGCTAGGGATCTTTGAGGTGCAAGCTGCAAAAATCTCACTAGAGATGGTAGACAATTCAAGAAAACAAGCTTATGGACTTGTAGAGGATGTTCTGGTAAAAGTTGAAGACCATTACATCCCTGCTGATTTCATAGTCCTAGAGACTGGGAAGTGCATGGATGAATCCATCATCCTTGGCAGACCCTTCCTAGCCATAGCAAAGGCTGTGATTGATGTGGACAGAGGAGAATTGATCATTTAAGTGAATGAAGAATCCTTTGTGTTTAAGGCTCAAGGATATCCCTTTGTCACCATGGAGAGGAAGCATGAAGAGCTTATCTCAAAACAGAGTCAAACAGAGCCCCCAAGGTCAAACTCTAAGTTTGGTGTTGGGAGGCCACAACCAAATTCTAAGTTTGGTGTTGAACCCCCACATTCAAACTCTAAGTTTGGTGTTGGGAGGTTCCAACATTGCTCTGAGCATCTCTGAGCCTCCATGAGAGCCCACTGTCAAGCTACTGACATTAAAGAAGCGCTTGTTGGGAGGCAACCCAATTTTATATTTTATCTATTTTCCTTTGTTATTTTATGTTTTCTGTAGGTTGATGATCATGAGAAGTCACAAAATCAATTGAAAAAGCAAAAACAGAAAGAAAAATAGAAAGAAAAACAGCACACCCTGGAGGAGAACTTGCTGGCGTTTAAACGCTAGTGAAGCTAGCAAATGGGCGTTTAACGCCCAGTCTGGCACCATTCTGGGCGTTTAACGACAGAAAGGGGCACCAAACTGGCGTTAAACGCCAGGAAAGGGCAAGAAGTTGGCGTTAAACGCCAGAAATGGGCACCAGCCCGGCGTTTAACGCCAGAATTGGCACAGGGAGCAAGTTTGCTCGCCACTTGGTGCAGGGATGACTTTTCCTTGACACCTCAGGATCTGTGGACCCCACAGGATCCCTACCTACCCCACCACTCTCTCTCTTCTTCACCCATTCACCAATCACCTCAACACCTCTTTCCCAAAAACCCCTCACCTATCAAATCCCATCTTTCTCTTCACCACTCACATCCATCCTTCATAAAACCCCACCTACCTAACCATTCAAATTCAAACCACTTTCCCACCCAAACCCAACCATACATGACCGAACCCTACCCCTCTCCCCACCCCTATATAAACCCATCTTCAATCCTTCATTTTCACACAACCTAAACACTACTTCTCCCCCTTTGGCCGGACCACAAAGCCATTTCCTTCTCCTTTATTTCTTCTTCTTCTACTCTCTTCTTTCTTCTTTTGCTCGAGGATGAGCAAACCTTTTAAGTTTGGTGTGGTAAAAGCATTGCTTTTTGTTTTTCCATAACCATTTATGGCATCCAAGGCCGGAGAAACCTCTAGAAAGAGGAAAGGGAAGGCAAAAGCTTTCACCTCCGAGTCATGGGAGATGGAGAGATTCATCTCAAGGGTACATCAAGACCAATTCCATGAAGTTGTGGCCTTGAAGAAGGTGATCCCCGAGGTCCCTTTCAAACTCAAAAAGAGTGAATATCCAGAGATCCGACATGAGATTCGAAGAAGAGGTTGGGAAGTTCTTACCAACCCCATTCAACAAGTCGGAATCTTAATGGTTCAAGAGTTCTATGCCAATGCATAGATCACCAAGAACCATGATCAAAGTGTGAACCCGGAACCAAAGCATTGGCTTACAATGGTTCGGGGGAAATACTTGGATTTTAGTTCGGAAAATGTAAGGTTGGCATTCAACTTGCCCATGATGCAAGGAGATGAACACCCTTACACTAGAAGGGTCAACTTTGATCAAAGGTTGGACCAAGTCCTCACAGTCATTTGTGAAGAGGGCGCCCAATGGAAGAGAGATTCAAGAGGAAAGCTGGTTCAACTGAGAAGGCATGACCTCAAACCCGTGGCTAGGGGATGGTTGGGGTTTATCCAACTCAATCATTCCCACTAGCAACCGGTCCGAAGTTACTCTAGACCGGGCTATCATGATTCATAGCATCATGTTGGAGAAGAAGTAGAAGTTCATGAGTTTATAGCCCAAGAACTTTATAAGGTGGCAGACAAGTCCTCTACCTTGGCAAGGTTAGCCTTTCCTCATCTCATTTGTCACCTCTGTTATTCAGTTGGAATTGACATAGAGGGAGACATCCCCATTGATGAGGACAAGCCCATCACTAAGAAGAGGATGGAGCAAACAAGAGACCCCTCTCATCATCAAATCCCTGAGATGCCTCAAGGGATGCACTTTCCTCCACAAAACTATTGGGAGCAACTGAACACCTCCCTAGGAGAATTGAGTTCCAACATGGGACAACTAAGGGTGGAGCACCAAGAACGTTCCATTCTCCACAAATGAAATTAGAGAAGATCAAAGAATCATGAGAGAGGAGCAACAAAGGCAAGGAAGAGACATTGAGGAGCTCAAGCACTCCATAAGATCTTCAAGAGGAAGAACAAGCCGCCATCACTAAGGTGGACCCGTTCTTTAATTTCCTTGTTCTTTATTTTTCTGTTTTTTTCGAAAATTATGCTTATGTTTACCTATGTTTGTGTCTCATGATCATTAGTGTGTTAGTGTCTATGCCTTAAAGTTATGAATGTCCTATGAATCCATCACCTTTCTTAAATGAAAAATGTTCTTAATTGAAAAAGAGAAGAATTGCATGAATTTTGAATTTTATAACAGATTAATTATTTTGATGTGGTGGCAATACTTTTGTTTTCTGAATGTATGCTTGAACAGTGCATATGTCTTTTGAATTTGTTGTTCATGAATGTTGGCTCTTGAAAGAATGATGAAAAAGGAGACATGTTACTGAGGATCTGAAAAATCATAAAAATGATTCTTGAAGCAAGAAAAAGTAGTGAATACAAAAAAAAAGGAAGAAAAGAAAAACGAAAAAAAAAGGAAAAAAAAAAGAGAAAAACGAAAATGCCTATCTGGATTCTAAGTTCCTAAAGAAGCCAATCATTCTGAATTTCAAAGGATAGAGTGAGATGCCAAAACTGTTCAGAGGCAAAAAGCTAAAAGCCCCGCTCATCTAATTAATACTGATCTTCATAGATGTTTTTTGGAATTCATTGTATATTTTCTTCTTTTTATCTTAGTTGATTTTCAGTTGCTTGAGGACAAGCAACAATTTAAGTTTGGTGTTGTGATGAGCGGATAATTTATACGCTTTTTGGCATTGTTTTTAGTATGTTTTTAGTATGTTCTAGTTAGTTTTTAGTATATTTCTATTAGTTTTTAGTTAAAATTCACTTTTCTAGACTTTACTATGAGTTTGTATGTTTTTCTATGATTTCAGGTATTTTCTGGCTGAAATAGAGGGACTTGAGCAAAAATCTGATTCAGAGACTAAAAAGGACTGCAGATGCTGTTGGATTCTGACCTCCCTGCACTCGAAGTGGATTTTATGGAGCTACAGAAGCCCAATTGGCGCGCTCTCAACGGCGTTGAAAAGTAGACATCCTGGGCTTTCCAGAAATGTATAATAGTCCATACTTTGCCCAAGATTTCATGGCCCAAACCGGCGTTCCAAATTAGCTCAAGAATGCCCGGCGTTAAACGCCGGAACTGGCACAAGAATGGGAGTTAAACGCCCAAACTGGCACAAAAGCTGGCGTTTAACTCCAAGAGAAGTCTCTACACGAAAATGCTTCAATGCTCAGCCCAAGCACACACCAAGTGGGCCCGGAAGTAGATTTTTATGTCATTTACTCATCTCCGTAAACCCTAGGCTACTAGTTCTTTATAAATAAGACCTTTTACTATTGTATTTTCATCTTTGGACATCTAGTTCTTAGATCATTAGGAGGCTGGCCTCACGGCCATGCCTAGACCTTGTTCTTATGTATTTTCAATGATGGAGTTTCTACACACAATAGATTAAGGTGTGGAGCTCTGCTGTACCTCGAGTATTAATGCAATTACTATTGTTCTTCTATTCAATCCAGCTTATTCTTGTTCTAAGATATTCATTTGCACCCAAGAACATGATGAATGTGATGATTATGTGACACTCATCATCATTCTCACTTATGAACGAGTGCCTGACAACCACTTCTGTTCTACAAGCAAACAAGGCTTGAATGTTTATCTCTTGGATCCCTTAATCGGAATCTTCGTGGTATAAGCTAGAACTGATGGCGGCATTCAAGAGAATCCGGAAGGTCTAAACCTTGTCTGTGGTATTCTGAGTAGGATTCAATGATTGAATGACTGTGACGAGCTTCAAACTCGCGATTGTGGGGCGTTAGTGACAGACGCAAAAGAATCACATAGAGGGTGCGTTGAACATTTTCACTGAGAGGATGGGAGGTAGCCACTGACAACGGTGAAACCCTACATACAGCTTGCCATGGAAAGGAGTAAGAAGGATTGGATGAAGACAGTAGGAAAGCAGAGAGACGGAAGGGACTAAGCATCTTCATACGCTTATCTGAAATTCCCACCAATGAATTACATAAGTATCTCTATCTTTATCTTTATGTTTTATTCATCATTCATAACCATTTGAGTTTGCCTGACTAAGATTTACAAGGTGGCCATAGCTTGCTTCATACCAACAATCTCCATGGGATCGACTCTTACTCGCATGAGGTTTATTACTTGGACAACCCAGTGCACTTGCTGGTTAGTTGTGCGAAGTTGTGACAAAGAGTTGAGATTACAATTGAGCGTATCATGTTGATGGCGCCATTGATGATCACAATTTCGTGCACCACGCGCCCGCGCACATCAGGCGCACGCGTGGATGGCTCTTTCTGGAAGATCGGCGCATACGCGCCAACTGCGCCTACGCGCAAGGGGTTAATCTGCTAAAAATTTTCTATGCTAAAAGCTGCAGAATTCACAAATTTAAACCCAAATCTTCCAACGGACATAACTTCCTATTTTAAATCGTTTTCACCCGTTCTTCGAACGGCAGGGACATCCCGGATCCAATTTCATTTCTAAATAGATTTGGTACAAAACAGAGATCCGTAGTCCAAGTTATATCCCGTCAAAGTACGCCCAAAAACCATGTTTTTCATAAAAACCACAAAGTGCCATTTTCAAACAGGCCATTTTCAACTCTTTTCAAAACCAATCAAAACATGCCAATTTCATCCCTTTTCTTTGAAATCAATCAATATATATATCAAATTCAACATCAAGTCTCCTCAACTCACACATTGACACATTACCACAATTTACAAAATCACTATCTCATCATTTTAACCCACTTCACCCAAGTGGCTCAAACTCAAACATATTGACATATCATATACTCTTCCTCATGCCAATTCTCAATAACACCAATTCCAATAAATCATCATTGTACACAATCAATATCATACTCACCATCAACATGGTTCAACCCACAATTCAACCATAACCAACCATCAAGCATATATCACAACATGCATATTTCTCATACATCATACCACCAAGGCATCAATAATCATCATCACATATATGACCACATCATATATCTCAATCATTCAGCAACATCAATCATTCAATGCCTATCTTAGGGCCTCTAGTCTAAGTATTTCCTACCACATTACATATTAGATACGGGAAACCGAAACCATACCTTAGCCGATTTTCCAAGCTCAACCGGAGCACTTCCAAATCACTTATCCACAAGCTCTCAAGGCCTCTACACCTCCAAGAACAGATTTTTCACCACCAAATCCCTTTTTAAGCTTTTCAATATCACCAATCAAGCTCCAATATTCACACATACACAACCTAAGCCACAATCATCTTACCCATACACAACATCTCAATACCCAAACATCATAGAACAACAAAACTACACTAGGGTTGAGAATCGTACCACACCCAAGGTCCAAGGAGACAAGATTAACCTTCTCCTTCAAGAGAGTTGGGTCCTATAACATCAAAGAGCCCAAAATCTCAACATTTTTGCTCATAAAACTCGAAAACAAGGCTGGAATTTCGAAGAGAAAAACGTGGCTTACCTCAAGATTAATTGTATGCGTTTTGTAGAGCTCTCCACGGTGAACGCGTGGCCGCAAACGGAGCAGCAATCGGAGCTCTAGATCAAAGGTTATGGTGGTTTGAAGATCAAGTGAGAGAAAGAACTTGAGAGAGTGTTCTTCCCTCCATGGCCTCCATTTTCAGCATGTGAGTGTGTTTAGTGAGGAGAGAGAATGCTGAAAACTAGGGTTTTGGTCTAGTTACATTGGGCCAAGGGCCCACTTTAGGTCCGGTTGGCCCAGTTTGGCCCGTTCGGTCCAATCTTGATCCAATTTCTATAAAATTGGTACCGAAATTCTTGTCTCAGTCTCCTCTATCACATTTAGCCATAAAAATCACATTTTGGGATTTCTAGTAAATTCTCATTTATGGGTTAATTAGCCGTTAATTAACCGGGTTTTACATTCTACCCACCTAATTGGGAATTTTGCCCACAAAATTCAAATGCAATTACCTGAGAATAAATGCGGATAATCCGTTCGCATCTCCGACTCAAGTTCCCAAGTGTGTTCCTCAACACCTCCTCGACTCCATGCCACTTTAACTAATGAAACTTCTTTTCCACGTAACCGTTTGAACTAGTATCATCGATTCTGACCGGAGCCACTGGAAGCATCAAATCTTCCCTTAACTGGACCGACTCAGGTTCCAACACATGGCTAGCATCAGGAGTGTACTTCCGAAGCTGCGACACGTGAAACACATCGTGCAGATTCAAAAGATGAGGTGGTAGAGCCATCCGATATGCCACTGGTCCAATCCTCTCCAGGATCTGAAATGGACCAATGTATCGAGGATTCAACTTCTTTGCCTTAATCGCCCTACCTACTCCTGTAGTCGGAGTAACCTTAGGGAAAACATGATCTCCTTCCTCAAATTCTAAGGGCTTTCGCCTCTGATCGGCGTAACTCTTTTGACGACTCTGCGCCGTAAGCATCCTATCACGGATTTTCTTGACTTGTTCAGTAGTCTCAGCTATCATTTTCGGTCCCAACAAACTTTTCTCTCTAGCTTCATACCAGCATAACAGAGATTGACATTTCCTCCCATACAAGGCCTCATACGGAGCCATTCCAATGCTCGCATGATAACTATTATTGTATGCAAACTCCACTAATGGCATACACCGATCCCAACTCACCGGTTGGTCCAAAACACAAGCTCTCAACATATCCTCCAGTGCTTGGATTGTCCTCTCGGATTGACCATCTGTTTGAGGATGGTAAGCCGTGCTCAAGCTTAATCGGGTTCCAAAAGCTTTCTGAAATGCACCCCAAAACCTTGAAGTGAAACGAGGATCTCTATCAGAGATTATAGTAGCAGGTACACCATGAAGTCTCACAATCTCCTTTATGTATAACTATACTAGCTCCTCAAGGGTGTAAGTCATCCGAATGGGCAAAAAGTGAGCTGACTTCGTTAGTCGGTCCACAATCACCCAAATAGCATCAAAACCAGCCCTAGTCCTTGGCAATCCCGACACAAAGTCCATTGCAATACTTTCCCACTTCCATTGTGGAATCTCTAACGGTTGCAACATCCCGGAAGGTCTTTGATATTCAATCTTTACCTTTTGACAAGTTAAGCACTTTGAAACATATTCCGCCATATCATTCTTCATACCTGGCCACCAGAACATTGCCTTTAAATCATGGTACATCTTAGTACTTCCCGAGTGAATGGAGAATCCGCTTTTGTGTGCCTCCTTTAAAATATCTTGCCTCAAAGTGCCAGCATCCGGCACAATGATCCTACCCTTGAATCTCCATAACCCGTCTTTTTCTTCCGACACTCTCCATTGTTTTCCTTGCTCAATAGCCGGTAACACCTTCCATAACGCTTCATCATTTCGATGAGCCTTTAGGAGTTCGGACTTAAAGTCACTTGAGATTTCTAATCGGCTCAAACACAAAGTTCTGGATACTTCTCGAGCACCAATTTTCAGACTCTCAAATCCCTTGAGCAACTTCTCCTCTTGAAGCATCATCCAAGCCGCATATAATGACTTCCGACTCAACACATCTGCCACTATGTTCGCCTTTCCCGGATGGTAATGCAACTCAAAGTCGTAGTCCTTCAACAATTCTATCCACCTTCTCTGCCTCATATTAAGCTCTTTCTGATCAGAGAGATATTTCAAACTCTTGTGATCGGAGAAGACTTGGAATTTAACACCATAGAGATAATGCCTGCACACCTTCAAGGCAAACACAACTGCAGCGAGTTCCAAATCGTGTGTAGGATAATTCACTTCATGAGGTCTCAACTGTCGTGAGGCATACGCCACCACATTATGATGCTGCATCAGCACGCACCCTAGACCCTTCAATGAGGCATCACAATACACCTCAAATGGCTCATTCGGCTCGGGTAACACTAACACAGGTGCAGTGGTCAACTTTTTCTTCAATGTCTGAAAGCTCTCCTCGCATTCAGGAGTCCAAACAAATGGAGTGTCTTTGCAGGTTAACTTTGTCATTGGCAAAGCTATCTGTGAAAAGCCCTTGATAAACCTTCGGTAATAGCCAGCTAAACCCAGAAAACTCCTTATCTCTGTTACAGTGGTTGGTTGCTTCCAATCCATCACAGCCTCTACCTTAGTTGGATCTACGACTATTCCCTTCGTACTCACCACGTGGCCCAAAAACTTCACCTCACTCTTCCAGAACTCACACTTAGACAGTTTTGCATAGAGTTTCTTCTCCTTTAGAATCTGCAACACGGTCCTCAAGTGTTCCGCATGCTCTTCTTCAGTCTTGGAATAAATCAGTATGTCATCAATGAAGACAACAACGAATTTATCCAAAAACGGACGGAAAACTCTACTCATGTAATCCATGAATACCGCAGGAGCATTCGTCAACCCAAAGGACATTACAGTGTACTCGTAATGACCATAACGAGTCCTAAAAGCGGTCTTAGGGATATCCTCACCCCTCACCCTTATCTGGTGATAACCGGATCGCAAATCGATCTTGGAGAAAACTCCAGCTCCTTGTAACTGATCCATGAGATCATCAATTCTCGGCAATGTGTACTTATTCTTTATTGTAACCTTGTTCAGCTGCCTGTAATCCACACAGAGCCGCATACTCCCATCCTTCTTCTTTACTAGTAATACTGGAGCACCCCACGGAGAGACACTTGGTCGTATAAAATTCTTTCCCAATAAATCCTATAACTGATACTTTAGCTCATTCATCTCTAACGGTGACATCCTATAAGGAGCACTTGAGATTGGTCCCACCCCGGGTACCAATTCAATAGCAAACTCAACCTCTCGGTTAGGTGGAAACTCATCAATATCATCGGGAAACACTTCCAGAAACTCACACACAACCGGAATCTACTCCAACCTTTGATCATCACCCGAAATACCCGCGGCTAACAACAGGATACCCTGACATTCGATTCCAGAACAGTTCACCATCATCGAATTCAAGTAATAATTATTTACCACGACCGGCCCTTCTGTATCTTCTGGCATAAAGTACACTGACTTTGTAGAACAATCTAGCAGAACATGGTTCTTAGATAACCAGTCCAATCCCAAGATAAGATCAAGACCGATCATCAGCAAGCAGACTAAATTATGAACAAAATCATGCTGCTTGAATCTAAAAGAAACTTTCGGGCATCCTAGCCTAGTTACCATGGCTTCATGGGTAGCATTATACACCTTTAGGTCATAACCTAAAGTTACAATCTTCAATCCTAACTCATGGGCTTTCTCAAATGTAATGAATGAATGTGATGCTCCCGAATCAAATAAAGCATTTAAAGTTTGACCAGCTATTTCACAGTTACCTCGAATGAGTGTCTCAGATCCCTCAGCTCCTACAGCTGAAGCGGTGAACACCCGACCAGTCTGTTGTGCTTTCCCAGCACCTTGCTTCTGCTTCTCTGGGCAGCTTGTGACTTTATGCCCCGCTTTTCCACAATTATAGCACAAGCCCCATTCGGCCTTGCATGGTGCTCCTGGATGGTGATTCCCACATCTAGTAAAAGCTTGATCATTCTGAGGCTGCTTCCCAAACTTCTTCCCTTGGGAATTGTTGTTGTTGTTGGGTGATGAGCGGATATTTTATACGCTTTTTGGGAGTAATTTCATGTAGATTTTAGCATGTTTCAGTTAGTTTTAGTAGAATAATATTAGTTTTTAGGCAAAAATCATATTTCTGGACTTTACTATGAGTGTGTGTATTTTTCTGTGATTTCAGGTATTTTCTGGCTGAAATTAAGGGAGTTGAGCAAAAATCTGACTTAGGCTGAAAAAGGCCTGCTGATGCTGTTGGATCCTGACCTCCCTGCACTCGGAATGGATTTTCTGGAGCTACAGGAGTCCAATTGGCGCGCTCTCAACGGCGTTGGAAAGTAGACATCCAGGGCTTTCCAGCAATATATAATACTCCATACTTTGCGCGAAGATAGACGACGTAACTTGGCGTTGAACGCCAAGTTCATGCTGCTGTCTGGAGTTAAACGCCAGAAAAACGTCATGATCTGGAGTTGAACGCCCAAAACACGTCATAACCTGGAGTTTAACGCCAAGAAAGGCCTCTACTCGTGGATAGCTTTAGTCTCAGCCCCAGCACACACCAAGTGGGCCCCAGAAGTGGATTTCTGCACCAATTATCTTAGTTTACTCATTTTCTGTAAACCTAGGTTACTAGTTTACTATTTAAACAACTCTTAGAGACTTATCTTGTACCTAACGACATTTTTAGATCTGAATTACATACTTTGTGACGGCATGAGTCTCTAAACTCCATTGTTGGGGGTGAGGAGCTCTGCAGCGTCTCGATGATTTAATACAATTCCTTTGTTTTCCATTCAAACACGCTTGTTCTTATCTAAGATGTTCATTCGCGCTTAGTTGTGAAGAAGGTGATGAGCCGTGACACTCATCACCCTCCTCAATCCATGAACGTGTGCTTGACAATCACCTCCGTTCTACATCAGATTGAATGAATGTCTCTCAGATTCCTTAATCAGAATCTTCGTGGTATAAGCCGGATCGATGGCGGCATTCATGAGAATCCGGAAAGTCTAAACCTTGTCTATGGTATTCCGAGTAGGATTCCAGGATTGAATGACTGTGACATGCTTCAAACTCCTGAGGGCTGGGCGTTAGTGACAGACGCAAAAGAATCAATGGATTCTATTCCAACCTGATTGAGAATCGACAGATGATTAGCCGTGCTGTGACAGAGCATAGGAACGTTTTCACTGAGAGGATGGGAAGTAGCCACTGACAACGGTGACACCCTACATAGAGCTTGCCATGGAAGGAGCCTTGCGTGTGTTGAAGGATTTCAAGGAAGAGTTGAAGTCAGAGGACAAAGCATCTCCAAAACTCCAACATATTCCCCATTACTGCACAACAAGTAACACTATTATTCTCTATTATTTTAACTTACAATTTTAAATACTTTGACTTTTTACAACTAAATCCAAATAACTTTATTGGCCTCCTGACTAAGATTAATAAAATAAGCATTGATTGCTTCAAACCAATAATCTCCGTGGGATCGACCCTTACTCACGTAAGGTATTACTTGGACGACCCAGTGCACTTGCTGGTTAGTTGTGCGAATCACAAATTCGTGCACCAAGTTTTTGGCGCCGTTGCCGGGGATTATTGAGTTTGAACAATTGAAGGCATATTTTATTTCTTAGATCAGGAATAATTTATTTTTGTTGTTACAGAGTCATTAAATTTTGATAGGATAGTTTCTTTTCAAAAATTTCTTTTCAAAAATATTATTTTTCTTAATTAATTGTTGATTTTTCGTGAATTTAGTGTCTTATTCTAAGTTTGGTGTTAACTATATATTTTATATTTTCCTTAAAATTTTCGTATTAGTGTTCTTGGTTCTTCCTTGATCTTCAAGTTGTTCTTGATAATTGGTTATACCCTTTGGAACCTTTTTCAAAATAATTTTTCTTGGATTGAATCTTGTGCCAAACTTTAAGTTTGGTGTTTTCTTGTTAATCTTTTTATAATTTTCGAAAATTTTATTAAAGTTTTCTAAAAATTTTAAGTTTGGTGTTCTTCCTTTTGTTCTTGGTGTTCTTGTGAATCTTCAAGGTGTTCTTGAGTTTTTCTTGTATCTTGATCCTAAAATTTTTAAGTTTGGTGTTCCTTGGTGTTTTCCCTCCAAAAATTTTCGAAAAATAAGGAGCACTAGATCTAAAAATTTTAAGTCTTGTGTCTTTTGTGTGTTTTTCTCTTTCATCATAAAATTCAAAATTCAAAAAATTTTATATTTTCTAACTAATTTTGAACCACTTTTTCGAAATTTTTATATAAATTTCAGATTTTAATTTCAATTTTTTTCGAAAAATTTTCAAAAAAAAAATATATATTTTTAACTTCTTTTTATATATTTTGTTTTTATTTATTCCACTTTTATAAAATAAATAAAATCAACATATAAATTATCTCTTGTAATCCAATATGGAAGCAAGCAGGAATGAACAGTCCAAGAGGACTCTGGGGTCATATGCTAACCCCACTACTGCTTCATATGGGAGTAGTATCTGTATACCCTCCATTGGAGTTAGTAGCTTTGAGCTGAATCCTCAGCTCATTATCATGGTGCAGCAAAACTGCCAGTATTCTGGTCTTTCACATGAAGAACCTACAGAGTTTCTGGCACAATTTCTGCAAATTGCTGATACAGTACATGATAAGGAAGTAGATCAGGATGTCTACAGATTATTACTGTTTCCATTTGCTGTAAAAGATCAAGCTAAGAGGTGGTTAAATAACCAGCCTAAGAACAGCATAAAAACATGGAAACAGCTGTCAGAAAAATTCCTGAATCACTATTTCCCTCCAAAACGGATGACACAGCTAAGGCTAAGCATCCAAGGCTTCAAACAAGGAGATAATGAATCCCTTTATGATGCCTGGGAGAGATACAGAGAGATGCTAAGAAAATGCCCCTCTGAAATGTTTTCAGAATGGGTGCAATTAGACATCTTTTACTATGGGCTTACAGAAAAAGCTCAGATTTCTCTAGACCACTCAGCTGGTGGATCTATACATATGAGAAAAACAATTGAAGAAGCTCAAGAGCTCATTGATACAGTTGCCAGAAATCAGCATCTGTACCTAAGCAGTGAATCTTCCATGAAAGAAGAAGCTAAAACAGTAACTGCAGAACTCAGTCCGGTGGATCAGGCTAATGAAATTAATCAGCAATTGGACTTTCTAACTCAGCAACTAGCCGAATTCAAGGAAATATTACAGGAAACAAGAATGGCTAACAGGAATATGGAAGTGCAATTAAAGCAGACAGAAAAGCAACTGTCAAGACAAATAGCAGAAGAATGCCAAGCAGTTCAATTAAGAAGTGGGAAAACATTAAATACCTTACTTCAAAGCAGCAGGAAGCTAAGAAATGAACAGATGTCTACTCAAAATCCCTCTGAGGACAATCAGAGCCCAGAGAGGAATGATGCTGGCGCTGAACGCCCAGACCATGCTCATTCCTGGCGTTCAACGCCAGAAACAAGCATGAATCCGGCGTTGAACGCCCAAAGGGAACATGATTCTGGCGTTCAAACGCCAGTAACCAATAAGGAAGTGGCGTCTAACGCCACTCCAGCTTCCACCCCTGGCATTCAAATGCCAGTGGGTGATCAGTCACATACAAGTGCTGATAACAACCCCTCTAAAAAGGCTTCCCAACCCACTTCTGTAAGTAATAAACCTGCAGCAACTAAGGTTGAGGAATACAAAGCCAAAATGCCTTATCCTCAAAAACTCCGCCAAGCGGAACAGGATAAGCAATTTGCCCGCTTTGCAGACTATCTCAGGACTCTTGAAATAAAGATTCCGTTTGCAGAAGAACTTGAGCAAATACCCTCTTATGCTAAGTTCATGAAAGAGATCTTAAGTCAAAAGAAGGATTGGAGGGAGACTGAAAAAGATTACCTTACTGAAGAATGCAGTGCAGTCATTCTAAAGAGCTTACCTGAGAAGCTTAAAGATCCTGGAAGTTTTATGATACCATGCACATTAGAAGGTACTTGTACCAAGCAAGCTTTATGTGATCTTGGAGCAAGTATCAATCTAATACCTGCATCTACTATCAGAAAGCTTGGTTTGACTGAAGAAATCAAACCAACCAGGATATGTCTTCAACTTGCTGATGGCTCCATTAAATACCCATCAGGAGTGATTGAAGACATGATTGTCAAGGTTGGGCCATTCGCCTTTCCTACTGACTTTGTGGTGCTGGAAATGGAGGAGCACAAGAGTGCAACTCTCATTCTAGGAAGACCTTTCCTAGCCACTGGCTGAACCCTCATTGATGTCCAAAAAGGGGAAGTAACCTTGAGAGTCAATGAGGAGGAGTTTAAGTTGAATGTTGTCAAAGTCATGCAACATCCAGACACCCCAAATGACTGCATGAGTGTTGATATTATTGACTCTCTGGTAAGAGAGGTCAATATGGCTGAGAGTCTCGAATCAGAGCTAGAGGACATCTTTAAAGATGTTCAGCCTAATTTGGAGGAATCAGATAAGATAATAGAACCTCTGGAAATCCCTCAAGAAGAGGAGAAACCTCCAAAACCCGAACTCAAACCATTACCACCATCCCTGAAATATGCATTTCTGGGAGAAGGTGATACTTTTCCTGTAATTATAAGCTCTACCTTAGAGCCACAGGAAGAGGAAGCACTAATTCAAGTGCTAAGGACGCACAAGACAGCTCTTGGGTGGTCCATTAGTGATCTTAAGGGCATTAGCCTAGCCAGATGCATGCACAAAATCTTGCTGGAGGATGACGCCAAGCCAGTGGTTCAACTGCAAAGGCGGCTGAATCCAGCTATGAAAGAAGTGGTGCAGAAAGAGGTCACTAAATTACTAGAGGCTGGGATTATTTATCCTATTTCTGACAGCCCCTGGGTGAGCCCTGTCCAAGTTGTCCCTAAGAAAGGAGGCATGACAGTGGTTCATAATGAAAAAAATGAACTGGTTCCTACAAGGACAGTTACAGGGTGGCGTATGTGCATTGATTATAGAAGGCTCAATACAGCCACCAGAAAGGATCATTTTCCTTTACCATTCATAGACCAGATGCTAGAAAGACTAGCAGGTCATGAATACTACTGCTTCCTGGATGGATATTCAGGTTATAATCAAATTGCAGTAGATCCCCAGGATCAAGAGAAAATGGCATTCACATGTCCATCTGGAGTATTTGCTTACAGAAGGATGCCATTTGGCCTGTGCAATGCACCTGCAACTTTTCAGAGGTGCATGCTCTCAATTTTCTCTGATATGGTGGAAAAATTTCTGGAAGTCTTCATGGATGACTTCTCAGTATTTGGAGACTCATTCAGCTCCTGCCTTAACCATTTAGCACTTGTTCTGAAAAGATGCCAAGAGACTAACCTGGTTTTAAACTGGGAAAAATGTCACTTTATGGTGACTGAAGGAATTGTCCTTGGGCACAAAATTTCGAACAAGGGAATAGAGGTGGATCAAGCTAAGGTAGAAGTAATTGAAAAAATACCACCACCTGCTAATGTTAAGGCAATCAGAAGCTTTCTGGGGCATGCAGGATTCTATAGGAGGTTCATAAAGGATTTTTCAAAAATCGCCAAACCTCTGAGCAACCTGCTAGCTGCTGACACGCCATTTATCTTTGATAAAGAGTGTCTACAGGCATTTGAGACTCTGAAAGCTAAATTGGTTACTGCACCAATCATCTCTGCACCAGACTGGACATTACCATTTGAATTGATGTGTGATGCCAGTGACCATACCATTGGTGCAGTGTTGGGACAAAGGCATGACAAGCTACTGCACGTCATTTACTATGCCAGCCGTTTTCTAAATGATGCACAGAAGAATTACACAACCACAGAAAAAGAGCTACTAGCAGTGGTTTACGCCATTGACAAATTCAGATCCTATTTAGTAGGATCAAAAGTGATTGTGTACACTGATCATGCTGCTCTTAAATATCTACTCACAAAGCAGGATTCAAAACCCAGACTCATCAGATGGGTGTTGCTTCTGCAAGAGTTTGATATAGAAATAAGAGACAGAAAAGGGACAGAGAATCAAGTGGCAGATCACCTGTCCCGAATAGAACCAGTGGAAGGGGCGTCCCTCCCTCTCACTGAGATCTCTGAAACCTTTCCGGATGAGCAACTGTTTGCCATCCAGGAAGTGCCATGGTTTGCAGACATTGCAAACTACAAGGCAGTGAGATTCATACCCAAAGAGTACAGTAGGGTGCAATCAAAGAAATTAATCACAGATGCAAAGTACTATCTTTGGGATGAACCATATCTCTTTAAGGGATGTGCAGACGGAGTAATCCGTAGATGTGTGCCTAAAGAAGAAGCACAGAAGATCCTTTGGCATTGCCATGGATCACAGTATGGAGGACATTTTGGAAGTGAACGAACAGCCACAAGAGTCCTCCAAAGTGGCTTCTACTGGCCTACTCTCTATAAAGATTCCCGAGCGTTTGTGCTTAATTGTGATAGTTGCCAAAGGTCAGGCAACCTACCTCACAGTTATGCCATGCCTCAACAAGGGATATTGGAGATTGAGTTGTTTGATGTATGGGGTATTGACTTCATGGGACCTTTCCCACCATCAAACTCAAACACTTATATTCTGGTGGCAGTGGATTATGTATCCAAATGGGTGGAGGCTATTGCAACACCCACTAATGACACTAAAACAGTGTTAAAATTCCTCCAGAAACATATTTTCAGCAGATTTGGTATCCCTAGAGTATTAATCAGTGATGGGGGCACTCATTTCTGCAATAAACAGCTTTACTCTGCTCTGGTACGTTATGGAGTTAGCCACAGGGTAGCTACTCCATATCACCCACAAACTAATGGGCAAGCTGAAGTCTCAAATAGAGAACTCAAAAGAATCCTGGAACGGACTGTAATTAACCGTAGAAAGGATTGGGCAAGAAGCTTGGATGATGCTCTGTGGGCATACAGAACAGCATTTAAGACCCCTATAGGGACCTCTCCATACCAGCTTGTGTATGGAAAGGCATGTCACTTGCCAGTGGAACTGGAACACAAGGCCTATTGGGCAACCAGATTCCTAAACCTTGATGCCAAGTTAGCTGGAGAAAGACGATTGCTCTAGTTAAATGAGCTAGAGGAATTTAGACTCAATGCTTTCGAGAATGCAAAATTTTACAAGGAGAAAGCAAAAAGATGGCATGATAAGAAATTGTCATCCAGAGTCTTTGAGCCAGGACAGAAAGTTCTGCTATTTAATTCAAGGCTCAAATTATTCCCCGGGAAATTAAAATTCCGGTGGAGAGGTCCATATGTAATCACAAGCGTATCACCATATGGATACATATAACTTCAGGATAATGACTCTAACAAAAAGTTCATTGTTAATGGACAGAGGGTTAAACATTATCTTGAAGGCAATTTCGAGCAAGAATGCTCAAGACTGAGACTTAATTGAAGATCAGTGATAGTCCAGCTAACGACATAAAAGAAGCACTTGCTGGGAGGCAACCCATGCCAATCACAAAATTTAATTTTATTCGTTTTTCTAATAATTTGAAGTTTTACAGGTAGATGCTACAGTATCTTCAAAAGGTGAAATAGCAATTGGTTGAAGTCACAAAGTTACAAGGAAAATTGGAAGCTCACTGGCGTGAAAAAGCCAGTAAGAAATACTTTGGGCGTTGAACACCCAAAAGAAGCACCCACTGGGCGTTTAACGCCAGTAAGGGTAGCCATCTGGGCGTTAAACGCCAGAAAGGAGCATCTTCTGGGCGTTAAACGCCAGAAAGAAGCACCTTCTGGGTGTTTAACGCCAGTCTGCTAGCATCCTGGGCGTTCAGAAAAACGCCCAGTGACAAAGGACTTCCTGGCGTTCAACGCCAGAAAGAAGCATCAGCTGGGCGTTGAACGCCCAGGAGAAGCAACATTTGGGCGTTAAACGCCCAAAACATGCATCATGTGGGCGTTTAACGCCAGGATGGTGGGAGGAGGTACAAATTCGTTTTTCTTTATAATTTTTCAAAATTTTATGTTTCAATTCATGATTTCTTGCATAAACATGTTTCAAAATATCATCTTCAATTCCAAAAGCTTTTATCCTAATTTCTAAAAAAACCCTGATTTCTAAAAATCCACGTTTCAAAAATATTAAATATATCTTAATCCATAAAGCCAAATGGTTTTCCAATCCAATCCAACTCTTTTAAGTTTTTTTTTTCAAAACTCAATTATCTTTTTAAAATCTTTTTCAAAATTAAAAATTCCAAATTTATCTTTTAAATTTTGATTTATATCTTTTTCTTATCATATCTATCTTTTATAAATCATATCTTCTATCTTATCTCCTTCTTATTTTCGAAAATTTTCCCACCCCCTCCCTATATATTGTATTCGGCGCCCTCCTCATCATCACCATCCAACTCTTGCTCTCCTTCTATCCCTCTTCTTTCTTCTCTTTTGCTTGAGGACAAGCAAAGCTCTAAGTTTGGTGTGTTTTATCCGTGATCACAAAAACATACCCACTAAAAATCATGGCTCCTAAAGGAAAACAACCCAACCCAAGAGGCAAGAAAGAAAGCAATCCAAAGCCACTTTGGAATCAAGGGAAGTTCTTAACTAAAGAACATTCAGACCATTACTACAAGATAATGAGTCACAGATCAGTGATCCCGGAAGTCAGATTTGATCTGAAAGAAGATGAATATCCGGAGATCCAAGAGCAAATTCGAAACAGGAATTGGGAAATTCTGGCCAATCCTGAAACGAAAGTGGGAAAGAACATGGTTCAGGAATTTTATGCTAATCTATGGCAGACAGAAAGGCAAAGAATCATTGGAGCTGCTCTCTTTGACCATCGGACTGTAGTCAGAGGAAAGATCATTCATACCAATTCTGACAAGATCAGGGAGATATTTAAGCTTCCCCAACTGAAAGATGACCCAGACTCCTTTAATAGGAGAATGATGAGGGTCAATAAAGGGCTGGACAAGGTTCTGGAGGACATATGCATCCCTGGAGCCAAGTGGACCACCAGCACGACTGGCATCCCAGTTCAACTCAAAAGGGAAGATCTGAAACCAGTAGCCAGAGGTTGGCTGGATTTCATAGGGCGTTCCATATTGCCCACCAGCAACCGTTCTGAAGTCACTATTAAAAGAGCAGTAATGATTCACTGCATCATGTTGGGAAAAGAAGTGGAAGTCCATCAGCTGATCTCATGTGAGCTATATAAAATAGCAAACAGGAATTCTAAGGACGCCAGATTGGCTTATCCAAGCTTAATTTCTATGCTTTGCAAAGATGCTGGAGTAAAGATGGGAATAACTGAATATATCCTAATTGAAAAGCCCATTACTGGAATATCAATGGTCAGACAACAGCAACAAGATGATTCAACCAAGAGGAGAGCACAAGAAGCCCTCCCAGAACTGCCCCAATTCAAATATTGGGAACATCTTGAGGCTTCTATTACCAAATTACAAGAAGCTATGGACCAAATAAAGGAAGAACAGAATAATCAAAGTAGCATGCTTTGCAAACTGCTCAAGGAACAGGAGGAGCAAGGGCGTGATCTAAGGGAGCTGAAGCGCCAAAAATTAATCCTTGAACAGCACCCCACAGATTAGAGGAACATCTACTCCTCAAAACAACAGGTTGCTGAGTTCCAATTTTTCTGCTTTAGCTTAGTGATAGTATTATTATAGAAATTCACCTTAGGAGATATTTAGTAGTAATTAGTATGTCTATTTTGATTTTATTTCCAATTAAGCTATAATTTATTTTTCTCATCATCATCAGGCATAAATAAAGTAGTAGATTTTTTTTAGAATAAAGAAGTAATCTATATTTTTCGAGTTCTCAATAATAAAAATTATAATTAATTATATGTGGTGGCAATACTTTTTGTTCTCTGAATGAATGCTTGAACAGTGCATAATTTGTACTTTGAATTTGATGAATATTGGCTCCTGAAAGGATGAAGAACACGAAAAATATTATTGATGATCTGAAAAATCATGAAATTGATTCTTGAAGCAAGAAAAGCAGTCAAAAAAAAAAAAAGCCATGAGCCCTAGGTAAGGGTAAAAAGGATCCAAGGCTTTGAGCATCAATGGATAGGAGGGCCCAAGGAAATAAAATCCAGGCCTAAGCGGCTAAACCAAGCTGTCCCTAACCATGTGCTTGTGGCATGCAGGTCCAAGTTACAAACTTGAGACTGAGTGGTTAAAGTCGTGATCCAAGGCAAACAGAGTGTGCTTAAGAGCTCTGGATACCTCTGACTGGGGACTTTAGCAAAGCTAAGTCACAATCTGAAAAGGTTCACCTAGTCATGTGTCTGTGGCATTTATGTATCTGGTGGTAATACTGGAAAACAAAGTGCTTAGGGCCACAGCCAAGACTCATAAAATAACTGTGTTCAAGAATCAACATACTACACTAGGAGAGTCAATAATACTATCTGAATTCTGAGTTCCTAAGGATGCCAATCATTCTGAAATTCAAAAGATACAGGGAGATGCCAAAACTGTTCAGAAACAAAAAGCTACAAGCCCCGCTCATCTAATAAGAATCTGAGCTTCATTTAAAACTCTAAAATATTATTACTTCTTAATTTCTGTTAGAACCTATTTTATTCATCTAGTTGCTTGAGGACAAGCAACAGTTTAAGTTTGGTGTTGTGATGAGCGGATATTTTATACGCTTTTTGGGAGTAATTTCATGTAGATTTTAGCATGTTTCAGTTAGTTTTAGTAGAATAATATTAGTTTTTAGGCAAAAATCATATTTCTGGACTTTACTATGAGTGTGTATATTTTTTTGTGATTTCAGGTATTTTCTGGCTGAAATTAAGGGCGTTGAGCAAAAATCTGACTTAGGCTGAAAAAGGACTGCTGATGCTGTTGGATCCTGACCTCCCTGCACTCGGAATGGATTTTCTGGAGCTACAGAAGTCCAATTGGCGCGCTCTCAACGGCGTTGGAAAGTAGCCATCCAGGGCTTTCCAGCAATATATAATACTCCATACTTTGCGCGAAGATAGACGACGTAACATGGCGTTGAACGCCAAGTTCATGCTGCTGTCTGGAGTTAAACGCCAGAAAAACGTCATGATCCGGAGTTGAACGCCCAAAACACGTCATAACCTGGAGTTTAACGCCAAGAAAGGCCTCTACTCGTGGATAGCTTTAGTCTCAGCCCCAGCACACACCAAGTGGGCCCCAGAAGTGGATTTCTGCACCAATTATCTTAGTTTACTCATTTTCTGTAAACCTAGGTTACTAGTTTACTATTTAAACAACTCTTAGAGACTTATCTTGTACCTAACGACATTTTTAGATCTGAATTACATACTTTGTGACGGCATGAGTCTCTAAACTCCATTGTTGGGGGTGAGGAGCTCTGCAGCGTCTCGATGATTTAATACAATTCCTTTGTTTTCCATTCAAACATGCTTGTTCTTATCTAAGATGTTCATTCGCGCTTAGTTGTGAAGAAGGTGATGAGCCGTGACACTCATCACCCTCTTCAATCCATGAACGTGTGCCTGACAATCACCTCCATTCTACATCAGATTGAATGAATGTCTCTTAGATTCCTTAATCAGAATCTTCGTGGTATAAGCCGGATCGATGGCGGCATTCATGAGAATCCGGAAAGTCTAAACCTTGTCTGTGGTATTCCGAGTAGGATTCCGGGATTGAATGAATGTGACGTGCTTCAAACTCCTGAGGGCTGGGCGTTAGTGACAGACGCAAAAGAATCAATGGATTCTATTCCAACCTGATTGAGAACCGACAGATGATTAGCCGTGCTGTGACAGAGCATAGGAACGTTTTCACTGAGAGGATGGGAAGTAGCCACTGACAACGGTGACACCCTACATAGAGCTTGCCATGGAAGGAGCCTTGCGTGTGTTGAGGGATTTCAAGGAAGAGTTGAAGTCAGAGGACAAAGCATCTCCAAAACTCCAACATATTCCCCATTACTGCACAACAAGTAACACTATTATTCTCTATTATTTTAACTTACCATTTTAAATACTTTGACTTCTTACAACTAAATCCAAATAACTTTATTGGCCTCCTGACTAAGATTAATAAAATAAGCATTGATTGCTTCAAACCAATAATCTCCGTGGGATCGACCCTTACTCACGTAAGGTATTACTTGGACGACCCTTAAAAGCTGCAGAATTCACAGATATAAACCCCAATCTTCCAACGGACATAACTTCCTCATTTTAAATCGTTTTTCACCCGTTCTTCGGATGGCAGGGACATCCCGGATCCAATTTCATTTCTAAACAGATTTGGTACAAAACAGAGATCCATAGTCTAAGTTATATCCCGTCAAAGTATGCCCAAAAACCATGTTTTTCATAAAAACCACAAAGTACCATTTTCAAACAGGCCATTTTCAACTCTTTTCAAAACCAATCAAAACATGCCAATTTCATCCCTTTTCTTTGAAATCAATCAATATGTATATCAAATTCAACATCAAGCCTCCTGAACTCACACATTGACACATTACCACAATTTACAAAATCACTATCTCATCATTTTAACCCACTTCACCAAAGTGGCTCAAACTCAAACATATTGACATATCATATACTCTTCCTCATGCCAATTCTCAATAACACCAATTCCAATAAATCATCATTGTACACAATCAATATCATACTCACCATCAACATGGTTCAACCCACAATTCAACCATAACCAACCATCAAGCATATATCACAACATGCATATTTCTCATACATCATACCACCAAGGCATCAATAATCATCATCACATATATGACCACATCATATATCTCAATCATTCAACAATATCAATCATTCAATGCCTATCTTAGGGCCTCTAGCCTAAGTATTTCCTACCACATTACATATTAGATACGGGAAACCGAAACCATACCTTAGCCGATTTTCCAAGCTCAACCGGAGCACTTCCAAATCACTTATCCACAAGCTCTCAAGGCCTCTACACCTCCAAGAACAGATTTTTCACCACCAAATCCCTTTTTAAGCTTTTCAATATCACCAATCAAGCTCCAATATTCACACATACGCAACCTAAGCCACAATCATCATACCCATACACAACATCTCACTATCCAAACATCATAGAACAAAAAAACTACACTAGGGTTGAGAATCTTACAACACCCAAGGTCCAAGGAGACAAGATTAACCTTCTCCTTCAAGAGAGTTGGGTCCTATAACATCAAAGAGCCCAAAATCTCAACATTTTTGCTCATAAAACACGAAAACAAGGCTGGAATTTCGAAGAGCAAAACGTGGCTTACCTCAAGATTAATTGTATGGGTTTTGTAGAGCTCTCCGCGGTGAACGCGTGGCCGTAAACGGAGCGGCAATCGGAGCTCTAGATCAAAAGTTATGGTGGTTTAAAGATCAAGTGAGAGAAAGAACTTGAGAGAGTGTTCTTCCCTCCATGGCCTCCATTTTCAGCATGTGAGTGTGTTTAGTGAGGAGAGAGAATGCTGAAAACTAGGGTTTTGGTCTAGTTATGTTGGGCCAAGGGCCCACTTTGGGTCCAGTTGGCCCAGGTTGGCCCGTTTGGTCCAATCTTGGTCGATTTCTATAAAATTGGTACCGAAATTCTTGTCTCAGTCTCCTCTATCACATTTAGCCATAAAAATCACATTTTGGGCTTTCTAGAATAAATTCTCATTTATGGGTTAATTAGCCGTTAATTAACCGGGTTTTACACTCTGCACCAGTGAGAGCCACTTCCATCTGCTTCAATCAAGGCCAAGGCCCACATCCAAGTATTTGAATTATTTGAAGATCCAATTGAAGATGGGTATAAAAAGAGAAGAATTGTTGAAGGTTGAGGAGAGCTCTCGGGAGGCCCTAAGGGGGCTCTAGGAGTTCGGAACCCAGATTTCATTTTGTCTGCACTTTTCTTTTAGTTTTATGTACTTTCTTTTTCTTTTCCTTTTTTGTTTAGAACTTTTTGGCAGACTGTGATTTGGATCTAGAATTAGAACTCTGCAGTCATTTGCTTTTGTACTTTCTGCTTTTTTCCTGCACTTTTCTTTCATTTTGATTTGAATTGAGCTATGAACAACTAAACCCATCTTCATTGAGTCAGGGAGCTCTGTTGTAATTCAATGGATCAATATTAGTTTTCATTTCTCTTTTTCTATCTTTTCTCTTGATCTGTTAGAAAGGTTTCATTCTTCATTCAATCTTTCAATTGTCTTGGGAAAGAAATTGAATGTAATTGGGTTCTGTGATAGGCTTGGAAGAGAAATCACAGAATCATGCTTGAAATCTTTCTCACATTGGATTAGGTTGGGGGTTGGATGGATATAGTAACATGAAATCCTACCAATACTTTGATCTATGAATGTGTGTGGTATAATCAGTGACCAAACTTCATCTCTTCCTATGAGCACTTAAATCAAGGAATTGGGCAATTGTTCATGCTTAGAGAGATTGGATTTCCAAGGAATTGGGATCCAATCACCTAAGATTGCCAAGGAGATCAATGAATGCATTGATTGAGGAAGAGATGAAAATGAACTTCATCCGGAAGATTATAACATCTCCTGACCCCAATGAGTTTTACCATTTCTGATCTTACCCATTCTTTTAATTTTGTAATTTACTTGATGCTCAGCAACCCACATTCCCATTTAATTTCTTGCAATTTAAGCTTCTGCACTTTAATTCCCTACAATTTCCCTTCTGCCATTCAATTTCTGCTATTTACATTCAGTTATTTACATTTCTTGTACTTTAAGTTTCCTGCCAATTTAAATTCTTCAAACCTAAATTCAAATTCTGATTTAGTTCAATTAGAACAATTCTCTAATTAAAGTTGATCAACCAACCAATCCCTGTGGGATTCGACCTCACTTTACTGTGAGTTTTTACTTGACGACAATCCGGTGCACTTGCCGTTGGAAATTTGTTGAGAGACAAGTTTTTGTGTATCAAGTTTATGGCACCATTTCCGAGGATTGGTTTTGTATTGACAATAATTAAATTAGAGGATAATTAGATTGAACATTTTTCTTTTTTTTTGTTAATTATTTTTAATTTCAGTAGTTACTGTTATTTTCTGCAACTTTAATTTGTTTGTCCTTGTTTATTTACTTGTTAGTTCACTAATCACTAGCTGTTTGTGATATTGCCTCACTAAGAAACCCTTCATTTATGATAATGGAGATTCCAATTTCTTTTGGTTATTATTGTTTGAGACAAAGCTTCCTGCAAGAAGGAAAGGAGCATCCATCATATTTTGGTCAATCAACTTTCATGGGAAACTTTCCACCACCATAGAATGATTCAGGTTATTATGCTCATGGTGGGTGGGAGTATAAAAAACATGAAATGGGATACCTTCCAGAGCCATAAAATGATCCATATTTTGGTGAAATTGATCACTACTCAAGTTGTGGTTGGAAATATCACAATCAAAGAGATTTCACTCATTCATACCCCATTCATCAAGAGTCATCACCTTTCAATTATCCAACCTCATGTCCTAATTTTACATGTCCAAATTCTTCATCATTTGAGTATGCTTCAGCACAGAATTCCATCCGAAATCCATACGATTCATTTCACCATTCACAAAATGCATTCTACTACATACAAAATTCATTCCACAAAACTCATTCCACTACCTACACAAGTCATACCACTTCCAGAACACACAATCACAAAATAATCAATTCCATCCACAAGCCAACCCCAACCAACCATCACAACCTACTGATGATTGGATTTTTGATGGTATAGAATTTCATAAATGAATTCTCGTTGCAAGTATAGTTCCTAAACCAAACAATAATCTTTTCATACAAAAAGTTGTTTGTCACTAAAACAGACCCCTAAATTTATAAACCGAAGTATTGGAACCTCGGGTCGTTCTCCCTAGGAATTTTAATAAAGTGTCTTGTTATTGGTTGTGAGTTATTTTGGGGTTTTTTGAGATTTTAGACAAGAAATATAAATGGCAAAGAAAATAAACTAACAACTAACAAAGCTCTTGGCAAGATATGAGAACTAGAAGTCCTATCCTAGTTATCCTCCTCAATTGTGATAACAAATTGTCCATTACTCCTACTTAGTTAACCTCTAACCATGGAGGAAAGTCAAGTGGATGAATCAATTTGATTCCTCAAGTCCTAATCAACTCCTAAAGGAAGGACTAGCTTTAGAGGCATTCAAATCAATTAGCAACT